>NC_092401.1:25038398-25088398 GCF_030028105.1 Mobula birostris
ACAGAGATTTGGAAGCAAAGTGTAGTTGCTTGGTTTGTATAAGCCAAGTCCCTATTCGCTCTGTGAGAAATCTCTGCTATATGGTACTTCATGTAGCATTGCTCAGCAATTCCACGGCCGTGAAAGTGATGAGTCTGCTTAACACCAGCCTGAACACGATAAATACCGATTGCTGAAAACTCACCTTTTACAGACTGTTGGACTATCGGAGTCAGAGTGTGCTAAACAGTTGTCTCCTTACCCGGTCTCCGCAATGCTAGGCCTTTGGAGCTAATGGACCACATGCCATCTCTCCTGGGAAATCACCATCCTCGTTTCATTTTTAAGGAATTTCATTCAGCAAAGGCCTGATCAAGCTCACATAGCCCTTGCTAATGCACCTGTGAAGGATTTTTGGGAGCTTGCTAAAATGGCTGATAGTCTCCACTCAGCTAAGCAGTGGTGTATCATTCCTCCCCTTTCCCTACCTCAATAAGCCCGGTCAGCAAGGTCCCCACCTGTGGCTGCAAAACAGACACCACTGGGTCTCTACCACTCTCGCTTTGGTACAAACGCTAAGAAGTGCCGACCACCTTGCATCTTGGACAGCGCCGGGGCCAAGGCATTGGGACATCAGAGGTCTGTGAACACCGCGGGTCCCAGCTGCCAGGGTCATCTACTCTTCATTACAGACACCTTTCAGGGCAATGCTTCCTGTGTGACACGGGTGCTCAGGTAAGTGTGCTACCACCATACCTATTGATGAGAAGGCAAAGAGAGACTAAACCTCACTGGAAGCCACCAGTGGCAGCAGGATCCAGACTTACAGGTCACGACGGGTGACACACCGCTTCAGTAGGTGACATTACACATGGTACTTCGTCATGGCTAAAGTGGCTAGACCTCCGCTCAGTGCAGATTTCCTGTGTGCCCAAGGACTATTAGTTGATCGTAAGAACTGCTGGCTTGTGGATGTCGAGGACTTTGGGTCGTTACCCTGGTCCTCCAGTAAGTTCCTCACGTCTCTGTCAGCACATGGACCACTTCATGACAGTCTACTCGACTGCTGGGCCAATTCCCAGACCTCACCGAGCCCACATTCTCCACTACAGTCACAAAACATGGGGTCGAGCATCACATTCCCACAAGTGGCTGCCTGCCGATGCCCACATGGGTAGACTGGACCAGAAAAGCTGGCAACCGTGAGGGTTGAGTTTGTGAACATGGAAAGACTCGGCACTGTACGCCAGTTGAACAGCCCCTGGGCTTCACCCTCCATATAGTCCCAAAGTCCGAAAGTGGCCGTCTCCCATGTGATGATTACCTACGCCTTAATGAAGCCAACCAAATGGTCTCACGCATCCAAGACTTTTCAGCTTGTACAGCCGGAAAGTAAATTTTTTCCAAAGTTGATCTCGTTAGGGTCTACCTGTGTACTCAAAGGACATTCACAAAATGGCTGTGATAACCCCTTTTGGCCTTTTTGTTTGGGCTGAAAAACACAGCAAAGACTTTCCAATGGTTGATGGACTCTGTGTTAAAAGACTTAGATTTTCTTTTTGTTTACCTGGATGACAGACGTTCGCCAGTGCATCCAAATCTGAACACGTATCCCATCTCCGCACACTTTTCGAGCATTTAAGCCAACGCGGGTTGATTATCAACCCTGCTAAATGTTAGTTTGGGGTGCCAGCCATTGGCTTTCTCAGCCATTGCATCTCTGCAGAAGGTGTGAAACCCCTCCCATCAAAACTCACAACATGCTGGAGGAACTCAGCAGGGCGGGCCACATCCGTGTAAACGATCAGTCAACGTTTCGGGCCAGAACCCTTCGTCAGGTTCCGGCCCGAAATGTTGACTGATCGTTTCCACGGATGCTGCCTGACCTACTGAGTTCCCCCAGCGTGTTGTGAGTGTTGCTTTGACCCCAGCATCTGCAGAGTATTTTGTGTTTCCTCCATCAAAAGTAGCCACTATTATGGATTTCACACTACTCTGCACTACCAAAAAGCTACAGGAGTTTTTAAGTATGGTAAATTTCTGTCTCCGCCTCATTCCGTGAACTGCTGTAGTTATGCTCTCCCTGTAGAGTGCGCTTAAAGAGAAAACCCCTATTCACATGCTTGACTGGTCAGCGGACATGATCATGGCACATGATGACACTAGACAAGCTCTTTCCAACGCGACCCTACTGGCACACCCGCTCCCCAATGCACCGATAGCCATTACTACTGACACTTCAGACGATGCTGTGGGTGCTGTGCACGAACAGTTGGTCGGAGGCGTATGGCAGCCGCTCCCCTTCTTCAGCCGGCAGCTCCGTCCCCCTCAAAGGAAGTGCAGCACATTTGACTGGGAGCTTCACGGTCTCTATCTGGCTGTCCGCCATTTTCATTTTCTTCTAGAGGGTCATCATTTAATAGTGTTCGTTGACCACATATATCAGACCCCTGGCCTGCACGGCAGCAACACCACCTGGCCTACATATCAGAGTTCACAACTGATATACAACATATCAAGGGGAAAAATAATGCCGTGGCTGATTGCTAATGGCCATACACATAGGGGTTGATTATGCCAGCGTAGCCCCCGAACAAGTTACTGACCTGGAGGTCCAGGCTTACTGAACATGGGCCTGTGCTTTGCTGACATTAATTTTGGAAAAGCTGCGGTATCTCTCCTGTGAGATGCCCTAAATGGTCACCCTCACCCCACAGTGCCCACAAACAGGAGCTGGACTGTTTTTGACACCATACGTGGCCTCTCATGTACGGGCCAGAAGGCCTCACAGGAACTGGTTACACTAAAGTTTGTTTGCCACGGCCTTGGAAATTACATCACCTGGACGATAGTAAAAGCTACATCAGGTTGCTATTTATTGATGACATCTTAGCGTTCAACACAATCGTACTTTCAGACTTCATCAACACGCCCCAAAAGCTGGGCCTCTGTACCTCCCTCTGCAACTGGATCCTTGATTTCCTCACCGGGAGACTACAGTTAGTCTGGATCAGAAATAGTATCTCCTCCTCACTACAATCAACACCGGTGCACCTCAAGGATGCACGCTTAGTCCTATTGCTCTACTCTCTCTACGCCCATGAATAAATGGCTAGGCACAGCTCAAACGCCATCCATAAGTTTGTCGACAACATAACTATTGTTGGTAGAATTTCAGATGGTGATGGGGAGGTGCGCAGGAGTGAAGTAGATCAGCTGGTTAGGTGGTGCTGCAACAACAAACTTGCCCTCAAGAACATACTGATTTTCCTGTACACTGGGATCAGATGTGGAAAGGGTGAGTGGTTTCAAGTTCCTGGGTGCCAACATCTCTGAACATCTGTCCTGGGCCCAGCACATTGATGCAATTATGACAAAGGCATGACAGGGCTGCATTTCATTAGGATTTGGCACGTCACCAATGACCCGAGCAAATTTCTACAGATGTACTATGGAGAGCTTTCTAATGGGCTGCATCACCAGCTGGTACGGAAGGGCCATGGCACAGGATTGGAAAAAGCTGCATGAAGTTGTAAACTCTGCCGGCCCCGTCAGGCACGAGCTTCCCCAACATCAAAGGCACCTTCAAAAGGCGCTGCCCCAAAAAGGCAGCATCCATCATTAAGGATCCCCCCCCCCCCACCCCACCCGCTTACCCAGGGCATGCCCTCTTCTCACTGATACCATCTAGCAGCAGGTAAGGAGCCCTTAATCTTTCAGGAACAGCTTCTTCCCCTCTGCCATCGGTATCTTTTCCTCTCTTTTTGCACGATTTATTTAATTTAATATTTTTAAAATTTACTTAATGTAATTTATAGCTTTAATTATTATGTATTGCAATGTACTGCTGCCACAAAACAACAGATTGCTTGACTATGTCAGAGATATTAAATCTGATTCTGACATTCCAAAGTGAATCAGTTAATACTAATCCTGGTTGAACTCCATCTGCCACTTCTCAGCCCAGCTTTGCTTACTGTCAATATCCCACTGAAACTGACGACTACCTTCTACGCTATCCACAGCTGGGGTGGAATTTGTCAAGTGCGTCAAGGAAGGGTTGTCAAAGCAGCATGTAGAATGTCGTGCTAGAGAGGGAGCTGTACTCGACCTTGTTTCGGGGAAAGAGCACGGGCAGGCGGTGGAAGTACCTGAGGAGAACCCCAGTGTGAAAAGTGAACACAGCTCAGTAAACTTTAAGGTAGTTGTGGAGAAGGGTAAGGTTGCACCTCTGGTTAGACTGGGACAGGGCTGACTTCAATAGTATAAGGCAGGATCTGGCGAGTGGGAGCAGTCTTTAGAGAGAAAATCAACTTCTGCTAAGTTGGTATACAGGACAGTACAGCACAGGCGAGACCCTGCGGTCTACAATCTTGTGCCCAACTAATTGAACCAATAACTCCTAATTAATCTAATCCCTCTCCCCACATATTGACCATCTCCCTCCCTTTAACATTCCCCTATGGCAACATATACTCAGTGGTCACTTTATTAGGTAGACCTGTACATCTGCTCGTTAATGTAAATACCTCATGTGCCAATCTTGGCAGTAACTCAATGCATAAAAGCATGCAGACATGGTGAAGAGGTTCAGCTGTTATTCAGAACAAACATCAAAACAGGGAAGAAATGTGATTTAAATGACTTTTACTGTGAAATGATTGCTAGTACTAGACGGGATGGTTTGAGTATCTCAGAAATTGCTGATCTCCTGGGATTTTCACACACAACAGTCTCTAGAGCTTACAGAGAGTGGCGTGAAAAACAAAAATAAAACATTCAGTGAGCAGCAGCTCTGCGGGCGAAACTGCCTTGTTAATGAAAGAGGTCAGAGATAGTGTCATGATTAGCACGAGGTGATTACAGCTTGAGTTTGTACATCCTCCCCGTGAACGTGCAGGTTTCCACTGGGTGCTTTGGTTTCCTCCCACAGCCCAGTTAGCAGATGAATCGGTCATTGTAAATGGCTCGTTGGGCCAGGAGGGCCTGTCCTGCATTGTATCCCTAAATAAAAATGAAATATAACTCTCTAGAACTTACAGAGAGTGGTGCGAAAAGCAAAGAGCATACAGTGAGTGGCAGTTCTTGTGGGCAAAAACACCTTGTTAATGAGAGCGGTCAGAGACAAAAGGCCAGACTGGTTCAAGCTGACAGGAAGGCGACAGTAACTCAAATAACTACGTGCTCTAACAGTGCTGTGCAGACGAGCATCTCTGAACGCACGACATTTCAAACCTTGAAGTGGATGGGCTACAGCAGCAGAAGACCACGAGCGCACACTCAGTGGCTGGTTTGTTAGGTACCTCCTGCATGTACTTTGGTAATAAAATTACTTCAGACTTTGGATTTTGAATGTTTGCTTTTCCAAGGGTGTAACAGTCTCACCATAAGTTTAAGGTGAGTGGGAAAGATTTAAAGGAGATCTGAGAGGTAATTTCTTTCCACACCGGGGTGGGGGTGGGGGGGAGTATATGGAATGAGCTGCAAATGGTAGAGGCAGGATCTATCAAATTCCTTAACATGGTACACAGACAGGAACAAATACGGGCCAAATGCAGGAAAAGGGATTAGCATAGACAAGACATCTTGGGTAAGAATGGATGAATTGGGCCGAAGCGCCTTTCATGCTGTGAGATTCTATACAACATCAAGGCCAATAGTTGAAGAAGTTTTACTGAGCTGGCAAAGTGTCGCCCTGTAGCTGAACGCTCCTTGTTTATGGAGCTTTGCAGGGGGTTGCTGGTGAGATTAGACGTACCAGGGAAGTTAGTTTTCATCTGAAGAACCTCTGCCATCTTCACTTCCAGTCTTCTGTTAGTCCCTCCACGTTCAGCCAATCACGCGGCGATTCTGCGGACAAGTACAGCAAGTGAGAGAGGTACGGTGATAGGAGAGTTTGAATCAGCTTTACTATCACTGACATTTGTTGTTTTGCAGCAGAATACAGTGCAATACATTAAAACACCACTATAAAGAAATGTAAAAAAATAAGTCATGCAAAAAGTGAGGTAGTATTCATGGATATCACAGGGTTGCCAGATGCTGCAGGGATTCACACAAGTATAGTTTTAATCTTCCTTTCACAGCATGCATAAAAGACCTTCAGCTCATCGGGGAGTGAAGAATCACAACTATTTATGTTGTTAGGTTTCGCTTTGTCAATACTATCATCCCATCAAAACTAATCCCTAAGCTCCAAGCCTTGGGTCTCGATACTTCCCTGTGCAACTGGATCTTCGATTTCCTCACTTGCAGAGCCCAGTCAACAGAGATTGGCAACAACATCTCCCCCACAATCTCCATCAGCACGGGTGCACCAGCGGGCTGTGTGCTTAGCCCCCTGCTCCAGTCACTTCACACTGATGACTGTGTGCCCCAGCACAGCACCAATGCCAGATTTAAGTTTGTTGGTGACACTGACACTAGCCGAATCAAAGGTGACAAGTCAGCATATCGGAGGGAGATTGGAAACCTGACTGAATGGTATCGTAACAATAACTTCTCGCTGAAAGTCAGCAAAAGCTGAGTATTGACGACAGGAGGAAGAAGCCGGATGTCCATGAGTCAGGGGATCAGACCTAGAGAGGGTCAGTAACTTTAAATTCCTTGGTGTTATGATATCAGAAGATCTGTCCTGGGAGAAGCATGTAAGAGCCATTACACGACAGCGCCTCTACTTCCTTAGAAGTTTCCAGAAATTCAGCATGTTATGTAAAACTTTGATGGATGCACTGTGGACAGCATCCTGACTGATTGCATCATGGCTAGTACGGAAACACCAATGGCCAGAACAGTAAATGGAGGATACAGCCCAGTTCGTCACTGGAAAAGCCCTCCCCATCATTGAGCACAACTACAAGGAGTGCCACCACAGGAAGTAGCATCCATCATCAAGGACCCCGGCCTACCCCATCCAGGCTACGCCCTCTTCTCACTGCTGCCATCAGCAAGGAGT
The DNA here is from genome assembly GCF_030028105.1 of Mobula birostris. NCBI lineage: Eukaryota > Metazoa > Chordata > Chondrichthyes > Myliobatiformes > Myliobatidae > Mobula > Mobula birostris. Next base: position 25,045,333 of record NC_092401.1, read on the forward strand.
TACAGGAGCCTTAGATACCACATCATCAGGTTGATGAATAGTTATTACCCTTCAACCATCAGGCTCCTGAACCAGAGTGGATAACGTCACTCACCTCAGCACTGAACTGATTCCACAACCTACGGACTAGTTCCACAACTCATGTTCTCAGTAGTATGTATGTATGTATCTAGTTATTTTTTAATTTGCACAGTTTTCTTTGTTTGCACATTGGTTGTTTGTCAGTCTTTGTTTTGTGTGTAGTTTTTCATTGATTCTATTATATATTTTGGTTCCTTAAGGCTGTTATTGCTGGGGGTGGCAATGGAGACAAGCTCCCACTACATATTAAATGCTCCCAATGGCATGTGACTCAAGTAGCCGCTGACAACCAAGTCCAGCTCTTGGCCTTCACGTGTGGCTTAGCTACTAAGCCAGGTGGAACTGCTTCTACCAACAGGAGAAGGGGCAAAAGCTGGCTATCAATGCAAACTGACAGCTCCTGTAACGCTGCTGGTGCCAAACTGTATCAGTCTCCGCCGTTCCTTTGGGTTCATCAGATGCGTGGAGAAGGGGAGCTTGCTACATGGGTAACAGCTCGCTCTCCGTATTGTACTGCCCGGCCTGCGTATCTGGACAAGATAGTTCACAATATCCATGGTCGATCCTGACCAACAGAGGCCTCGTCATCATCTACTTTATTTCTTTGCTCTACTGTAAACGTCTGCAAGAAAATGAATGCCAGGGTGACATATAATGTCGTTTTATAATAAATTTACTTTAACTTTGAAGCTATGGTTTGTGAATTCTGCTTGCCGCCTTGGTGACAGAGAGTTGTGCAGCAGAGGCAAAGGCTCTTTGGCCCGTAAGCGTCCATGCTGACTAAGGTTTATATTCAAGCTAATCCCATTTCCCAGCACTTGGCCCGTATCCCTCCAAAATCCTGTCATCCAGGTACCTGCCCACCTACTTCTTAAATGTACCTAATGTTCCTGCTTCATCAACTTTATCTGGCAGCTAGTTCCATATATTGTCCCTCATATTCTTATACACACAAGAGATTTTGCAGATGCTGGAAATCCAGAGTAACACACACACACACACACACACACACACACACACAATGTGCTGGAGGAGCTCAGCAGGTCAGGCAGCATCTACAGAGAATAATAGAGTTGATGTTTTGGGCCAAGATCCTTCATCATGAATCCTTTGTTCTGCATTCTGTTGTTGCTTTCAGTTGCACTATATCATTACTGATGTAATGAAATTATCTCTATGGATGGCATGAAAAACAAAGTTTTTCACTGTACCTTGGTACTATGACGATAACAAACCAGTTGATCAATTTGCTGCAATCAGTGCTGTCTCACTCGCTGCAGTTCCAGTTGTCTCCAGCAGAGGGGTGTATCTATATAGCTTCAGGGTTTTACATGTGGCTAGATTTCTGGATCAATGCTTTATTAGGAAGCCGGCTGAATTCTTGGCTCAACAAAAAAATTGACTGGAAGAACTCAATGTGACAAGCAGAATCTGTGGGAGGAAAGGAATTGGCAATATTTCAGGTAAAAACACCAGGTCCTGATGCAGTTTTGACCCAAAACGTCAACAATTCTTTTCCTTCCACAGAAGCTGCTTGACCGTCTGAGTTCCTCCAGTTGAAGTTTTGTTGCTCCAGATTCCAGCATCTGCAGACTCCTGTGTCTGAATCCTTGGCTCCTTCCATGCCAGTTAATTCCTTCCGATACCTTGGGGGTTCAGGGTCATGAGAGATGCGCATCACTAATGCTTATTGAGCATTTTGAGTTATCCCTGAATGGCGCCATTCCAGGGGGTAATTAAGGGGTACAGATCTTGATGGATTTTGGGTCTACAGACAGAGTAAGGGCAGACTGCCTTCCTGCAGTTTGTTAACCAATGATAAAGATTTACAATCCGGCAGTTTCACAGCTACTGGGAAAAAAAAGCACCTTATTCTTATGTGGGATCATGAATAAAGAGGTTGTGGACACACTATGTCAGTGACTGAAGCATGGCAACATTTGCAAATAACCATTACTACTGTTTTTTGTAAGTTTTAGAGAGGGGACAGGAAAGATTTACAAGGATGCTGCCTGGGTTAGAGAGCATGTCGTTTGAGGAAAGGATGAGCGAGTTAGGACCTTTCTCTTTGGAGAGAAGGCGGATGAAAGGTGATTTGATAAAGATGCACAAAATGATAAGAGGTATGGATGGACTGGTCAGCCAGTGACTTCCAGGTCACAGGCAGGACATACACACTCCAGGAATTAAACCCCAACCACCGGTGCTGTAAATCGTAACGCTAACCGATGACACCCCTTTTATAGAAGAATCAATTATATTGTAGTGGTAGTTATAAGAAAACTTAAGTATCTTTGCTAAGCAAACACAAGGAATTCTGCAGATGCTGCAAATTCAAACAACACACATAAAAGTTGCTGGTGAACACAGCAGACCAGGCAGCATCTCTAGGAAGAGGTACAGTCGATGTTTCGGGCCGAGACCCTTCGTCAGGACTAACTGAAGGAAGAGTTAGTAAGAGATTTGAAAGTGGGAGGGGGAGGGGGAGATCCAAAATGATAGGAGAAGACAGGAGGGGGAGGGATGGAGCCAAGAGCTGGACAGGTGATTGGCAAAAGGGATATGAGAGGATCATGGGACAGGAGGCCCAGGGAGAAGGAAAAGAGGGAGGGAGGAAAACCCAGAGGATGGGCAAGGGGTATAGGCCAAGAGCTGGACAGGTGATTGGCAAAAAAGGATATGAGAGGATCATGGAACAGCTAGTTAAGTTTGGTGTATTTGATTCAGGTTCAGTTTATTTATCACATGTACATTGAAACAGAATGAAAAGTGGTAAATAAATCTGAATCGCTTTGCTCCTTTGCACAGGTAATAGTAAGGGAAAATACTGTTGGGCTCTTAACCAAGGCTAATGAGGTGGAGAGGATGGCCTGGGGCAGAAAAGAAGCAGGTGGTAGGAGTGGAGGGAGAAAAGTGGAGGTTGGAGGAGGGGCCTGAAGTAGAGGAAAGGAATGAGGAGGGGTGACAGTGAAAGGGAAAACGTTAGTGAGGGGTGCAGTCAGAGAGGGAAAATGAGCAACATCTATAGATGTATGGTGGAGTGTATCCCGACTGGTTGCATCACAGCCTGGTATGGAAACACCAATGCTCAGGAATGGAAAAGTCTACAGAAAGTGGTGGACACAGCCCAGATCACCACAGGAAAAACCCTCCCCATCACTGAGCACATTTCCGTGGAGTGCTGCCACGAGAAGGCAGCATCCATCAACAAAGGGGCCCAGCAGCCCAGGTCATGTCCTCTTCTTGCTACTCTTATCGGACAAGGGCTACAGAAAGTTCAAGAAATTGTTGTTCATGCCATCTGGCTGGAGGCCACCCTGATGGAATATAGGATGTTGCTCCTCCAACCTGAGTGTGGGCTCGTAATGACAGTGGAAGAGGCCACGGACAGACATGTGAGAACGGGAAAGGGAAGTGGAATTAAAATAGGTGGCCACTGGGAGATCCCACTTATTCTGGTGGACAAAGTGCTTGGCAAAGAGGTCTCCCAATGTACATAGGATCTCACCGATATACAGGAGGCCACATCGGGAGCGCTGGATACAGTAGATGACCCCTGCAAGCTCACAGGTGAAGTGTCACCTCATCTGGAAGGACTGGTTGGGGCCCTGAATGGTAGTGAGGGAGGAGGTGTAGGGGCAGGTGTAGCACTTGTTCCGCTTACAAGGATAAGTGCCAGGAGGGAGATCAGTGGGGAGGGATGAATGGACAAGATCCCACACCAGCTGGTTCAGGAACAACTATTACCCTCCAAACATCAGGCTCCCGGATGGGTGTGGATAACTTCACTCACCACCACTCTGAACTGATTCTACAACCTCCAGACTCACTTTCAAAAGCCCTCTGACTCTGTATTATTTATTTATTTTTATTTGCACGGTTTGCTTTCTATTGCTCATTGCTGGTCAGTCTTCGGTTGATTTGATACTTTATAAATAAATGTCTTTATTTTCCTGTATATGCTTGCAGGAAAGTGAATTTCAATATAGTATATGGTAACATACGGTACATGTACTCTCACATTAAATTTACTTTGAACTTTGTCTTTGTGATGCAGAGAGGTGCAGTGTAAAGTTCTCTTTCCATTCCCTATTCTGGTTACCCTCTCATCCTTTCCCCTTTCGTCACCTGCTCATCTGGTTCCCCTCCTCCTTCCCTTTCCCCCCCATGGTCCACTCTCCTCTCTTATCAGATTCCTTCTTCTGCAGTCCTTTGCTCCTTCCACCTATCACCTCCCACCTTCTCACCGCATCCCATCTCCCCCACTTTCCCCCGCACTTGGCTTCACCTATCCCCTCCTTGCATGTACTACTCCTTCCCCACCCACCCACTTTCTTATTCTGGCTTCTTCCCACTTCTTTTCTTGTCCTGATGATGGATCTTGGCTTGAAACGTCAACTGTTTATTCCTCTCCACAGACGCTGTCTGACCTGCTGAGTTCCTCCAGGATTTTGTGTCTGTTGCCCGGAATAAATTGTCACTCACTCGGATTCAGATTTAGATTTAGATTTATTTATCACGTGTACATCGAAACATACAATGAAATGTGTCATTTGCATTAAGGATGTGCTGGAGACAGGTCTGGGGTCAGCTACCAAGTGAAGTTCCCACAACTTTTCTCAATAAGAACTCCCAGGGCAAGTTTGTTACAGGTTTAATATGGAGTAAGGTTCTTTCTGTGCAAGAATTGGCAATTGTAAACCTGAGCAAATCTGCTTGTTAATCCCACAAGTTCATTATTATTGATTTTTTTTCCCTCAATGCCAATCATCTCCATCTTCTCAGTTGTGAGAGAAGATTTCAAGACATGCAGCATTTCTCATGCAGTCCAAGGTGGATCAAATTCAAAGTAACTTTATTATTATGTCACCATATGCTACCCTGAGATTCATTTTCTTGCAGGTATTTACATAAAAATAAAGAAATACAATAGAATTTATGACAACTATACATAAATAGACTGACAAACTTCCAACATGCAAAGTAAGACAAACTGTGCCAATAAATAAATAAAGCCGAGAACACGAGTAGTTGAGTCCTTGAAGGCAAGTCCACCGGTTTTAGAATCAGTTGAGTTGAGGTGAGTGAAGTTATCCACACCAGTTCAGGAGACTGATGGCTGAAGGGTAGTTACTGTTCCTGAGCCTGGTGCTGTGAAGCCTAAGGCTCCTGTACCTCCCGCCCGTTGGTCGTGGCGAGAAGAGAGCACGGCCTGGATGGTGGGGGCTCTTGATGATGGATGCTGCTTTCTTGTAAATGTGCTCAATGGTGGGGAGGTGCTTGTCGTGAAGTTGTGTCTCATTCTATGCTTTGTGATAGATACCTCCTCAAACTACTCTCAGCCCTGAGCTCTGTCTATCATCTCCTTCAATAAACACTTGTCAGTGTGAGTGTGATAACCTGCTGTTTGTAATTTTCTCATTCCTCTCACTAGCTTAGTCAAAAACCCATCGCCCCACCCTCCACACTCCCGAAAGTCTGTGCTGTCATGCTTCAGATTTTCTGGGTGGCAGAGGAATGTAACAGTTAAAATAACACTATCACAATAGCTTATGAGGGTTAATGGCGCCTAATAGTGATTCTTTTGCTTGCATCTTCGGAAACAGCTCTATTTCCATCTTTAATATCTTTATTTTTCCCTTTCGGGGTTCTTTTGAAGACCCTGACCTGGAGTTACACACTGACTACGGTTCTTTGCGGGAATGGGACCCGCTCTCAGGGATTCACGACCGACCATTGTTGTTCGGCATGCCAAAGGCTCGACCATAGAGTCCAGGTCGGATTCGGAAGACTAGGATCTCGGGACACTGGAGACGGGCGGATAGAGGGTTGGTGTGCTGACAGGAGACCCATGTGTCATTGGGGGAGTCAGATTATCTGCAGCTGTGTGCCAATTTTTGCGCACAGAACTCGAAAAAAACAACATGGCAGACTTTTAACATGGTAAACCAGCAAGCTGTTTGATACGTCTCTCTGCTCGCTGGGAAAATGGAGACATCTCTTTCTCCCTTATCAGGGAGAGAGAGAACCTGTGGTATGTCAAATACCGGGTGAAACACAGTCTTTGGGGTAACTGCAAGTCTGTGTCTTTGCTGTTGCTTTGTTCACACTTGAGTGCTCAATGGCGGGTGCTGATGCTTTTTTTTGCCAGTGGGGGGAGGAGGGACTGTTGCTTGCTACCACTTACGCGCGGGAGGGAGGGGAGCTGGGGGGAACTTTGGGGTTCTAACGTTTAACTGTCATTCATTCATTGGGGCACTCCTCTGTTTCCGTGGATGGTTGTGAAGAAAAAGCATTTCAGGATGTATATTGTATACCTTTCTCTGACATAAAATTAGACCTCTGAGCCTTTGAACAATGCCAGCTGTCAGATTGGGGTTCAATCCCCACTGCTGTAAGTAAGGAGTTCGTACTTTCTCCCCATTGGTATCCTCCTGGTGCCCACATTCTAAAGACGTTTAGGTTAGGGTAAGTAAATTGCGTAGGTCGGCGTCAGAAGCACGGCAACACTTGTGGGCTGCCTCCAGTACAGTTCTCTGACTGTGTCAGTCCTCAATGCAAACGATGCAGTTCAGTGTATGTTCTGATGTACATGTGACCAAGAAAGCTCTTCTTTTCTTTAAGCCAATGCCAATGCTCAGTGGCCAGTGTTTGAGGCCAGACAGATTGATCTCTGACACTGGGGACTGTGTCAACCAGCCTGCAGAAGCAGCCGGTCTGTAGAGGTCTGGGCAGGGCCAGGGTCCAGCAGAATGCACTGTACACCAGTACCCCAGCTGGCGCGATAAAGTGCTACACTAACCACTCAGCTCATGTTGGTATATGCGACAATTTATTACTGTGCCGTGAAAAGCCTGTCTTGCATACTGTTCATACAGATCAAATCACTACACAGTGCATTGAGGTAGAACAAGGTAAAGCATTAACAATGAGTAACAAGGTGTCACAGCTACAGAGAACGTGCAGTGCAGGTAAATGATAAAGTGCAAGATGGTAACGAGGATGATGAGAATAGGATTGCAGATCAGGTGAGTGCTTGGTCCCAGACAAGGTGATGGTGGGAGGGTTACATCACAGAAGAGCTCCCAGCCTCATCTGGTTGGATCTTTCCGATAAATTGCCGGGCTGTCGCCGGACACTGCTGGGGAAGAGGTGGTGACGAAACGGGCCCAAGCAAGCCATTGGGTTCACGTACTGCTGGAACAACACACAAAGGACCTGCAGGAACTCAGTGGGTCGGGGAGAACAGCCATCAGGTTTCGCAACCGTCCATTAAGAGATTAAAAGATTAGTTTTATTTGTCACGTGTACATTGAAACATGCAGGGAATTTTGTGTCAATGACCAACACGCTCCGTGGACGTGTTGGGGAAAGACCGCAAGTGTGCTTCTGGCAACAACGTAGCATGCCCGCAATTCACCTAACCCTAACCTGGACGCCTTTGGAATGTGGGAGGAAACAGGAGCACCCAGAGGAAACCCACCAGTCATGGGGAGAAGGTACAAACTCCTTACGGTCAGTGGCAGTTATTGAACCCTGATCGAAGATTTCCGTAAAGCCATGTGTTAACTGCTGTGCTGCTGTGTCTTACACAGCTTTGGAAAAGGAGAAAGAAGAGAGATTGTCCAGTGTAGTACAAGGCAAGAAATATAACAGAGTGCAGAATAAAGTGCTGTAGTTACAGGGAAAATGCAAAGCAGGTAGACAATAAGATACAAGATCAATTGTGAGGTCAAAGGTCCATCACATAGACTATAACAGTGGGACGGAAGCTGTCCTTGAGCCGGCTGGTGGAACACGCTTTCAACCTTTTGTATCTTCCGCCCGATGGCAGAGGGAGAAGGAGGAATGTGCAGAATAGGTGAGGTCTTTGATAATGTTGGCTGCTTTACTGAGATTGCAGGAAGAGTCTCCTCCCAGCAAACAGGATGGCAGAGGAGCTCAGCAGGTTGGGCAGCACCTGTGCAGGGAAATGGACAGTCCATGTTTCGGGCTGAGACCCTTCATCTGGACTCTAACTGCATCATTCTGTGGAGTTCCTGTGAACAGTTTCAGAAAAGCATTCACAGAGCTAGTTGAATGGAAACAGCGGAGTGGAGGAGGAAATGGTGCCACAGGGGATTGTAACTATTGTCCTCAGATCAGAGGAGAATGGCTTTAGTACTGACTGAGCAACAGAACGTCCAGAATACTTCCCGACCCTGGGGATTCAGCTCTCCATTGATTTTCTGATTATGGTTGTCTCAGCAGAATTCCTACACCGTAGAAGGAGAAGAGGATCAGAAGCCTGAAGTCCCACAGCACCAGGTTCAAGAACAGCAGGAGAACATGAACATATACTCAGAGGCCACTTTATTAGGAATGGGAGGTACAGGAGGTGCCTAGTAACGTGGCCACTGACTGGTATTGGATATACTGGTTTATTATTGTCACGTGTACCCAGATAGAGTGAAAAGCTTGTCTTGCATACTGTTCATACAAGTCAAATCACTGCACAGTGCATTGAGACAGAACGAGGTAAAGCAATAACAGAATGCAGAATAAAATGCAAAAGGCTTCAGAGAAAGTGTAGTGCAGGTAAATGATAAAGTTCAAGATCATAACGAGGTTGATTGTGAGGCCAAGGGTCCAAGAGTTTTAACAGTGGGACAGAAGTTGTCCTTGAGGTTGGAGGATTAAGGAAACTAATTCCAACTTTCTCACAAGATGTTTGGGGAATAGTTTTCTCGTAATCAATACTTTGTTTCACCAGAGAGACAAGCCCAGAGTTCCACAGGGACACACGAGCTCCACATGGGTTCTTGTTGGATTGCGTTATTACGATGAGCGAGAAACCATAACAACTCCTTCAACTGCACCATTTCAGGCGCTAGTGACTGTCAGAGAAACCCATCCCTTCATCTTCTCTGTCGCCACCACCCAGGCCCGAAAACAGCGGCAGCAAGAGAAACGCGGCTGCAAGAACGCAAGGACGGCGCGTCTCAAGAATTGCGCAGAAACAGCTCTTCGCGCTCAGCTCAATAACCGCCAAACGAGCAGGAGTTGGACAAGCCTGGGTTGTCATACCTGGAGCTGCAGAGACCGATGAGAGACCCAACAGAGGTTTATAAGGTTATGAGAGGCATTAGTGGAATAGGCGACCACTATTTTACTCTCAGGGTTGAAATGTCTAACATGGCACGTTTGGGGTATTGAGAGAAGTTTTTATCTAAGGAAGGATGTGCTAGTGTTGGAGAGAGTCAATTAAAGGGTTAAGTATGAGGGATGTTTCGAAGAATGGGGGTGGGTGGGGGGGGGTAATTCTCATTGAAATCTGTTGAATATTGAATACAGAGTGGATGTGGAGAGGATGTTTCCAATAGCAGGGTGAACCGAGGACCAGGGAGCACAGGGTGACCAGAGCTGAACACAATACTCCAAGTGCTGCCTAACCAGAGCTTTAGAGAGCCACAAATATACCTCTCAGCTCCTGAACTCAATCCCTGACTAATGAAGGCCAACACAACATAGGCCTTCTTAACCAAACTTTGAGGGATCTACGTTCATGAACCCCAGGTTCTCTCTGTTCCTCTAAACTGCTGAGAATCCTGCCATTAACTTCATGCTCCGCCTTCAAATTTGACCCTTGAAAGGGAATCACTTCACACTTCTCCAGGCTGCACTCCATCTGCAACACACACACACACAAAATGCTGGAGGAGCTGGGCAGGTCAAGCAGCAACTATGGAGGAACTAGTGTAGGATTAGTGTATGTGGGTGGAAGTTTCTATCCGGTATGCAAGGGGTTACACCTACAGGAATGGATGGATGTGACTGGGATCCTTCCAGAGGCTGGGAGGTGACCAAAAATGACATTTAGTACTGGTAGGGGAGATGATGGAAAAATTTCCACTTGTGTAGGAACACAGAGTCGAGCATCACCACATCCAGCTGGTGTTCCGACACGAACCAGAGCCCAGCACAGCTCAAATTAGGATTGACACACACAGAGATAAGCATACATGCAGACACACACACACACACACACACACACACAGATAAACATACATGCAGACACGCACACAGAAAAACGTTCGAAGAGCAGGACACATAACGGAACCCATTCTCACCTCCACCCCTGCAAGTGATATTGTCAGCGGCTCCGCAGACAGTCTCTGGTAGCCCCGGGTGAGAGAGACTGTGATGCGTAGCCAACCTCCCCCCGACACTGGGTCACACTCAGTTACTGCAAATGAGCCTGACATTCTGCATCATGTGACAATGTTTACAGGTTTGGCTTTAATGTTGACTGGAGCTCCTGACTCTCCAGGCAAAGACTGCACATTGCTGACTTTGTTTCACTCTGGTCTCATTAACCCCTCGACTGCCTTGTTCTTCTTCTTCCCCTTTCTTCAGCCCGTAAATCTTTTCTGCTCTCTCTTGCAGTCTAACAACATCTTTCCTATATAAAACAATGAGATGACAGGTCTGTTTTCCCAGCATTGGGGAGTCTAAAGTTACGATCAAGGTTAGAGGGAGGAAGTTTAACATGCATCAGAGAAATGAGCTGCTTGAGGAGGTGGAGGAGGCAGGAAGAACAGTCAAAGATCAAAATAAATCTATTATCAATGTACTTACAGTAATGTCACCCTAAGATTCATTTTCTTGTGGGCATTCACAGTAAATACAAAAAAACGCACTGGAACCAATAGAAAGCTGCACACAAGCCAGACAACCAACCAACATGCAAAAGACAACAAACTGAAAATATTAAAAGAAAAAAAGCAAAATAATAACAATAAATAAATAAATAAACATTGAGAACATGAGATGAAAGAGTCCTGGAAAGTGAGTAACCTGGACAGACACTTGAATAATCAGGGCATAGAGGCACATGGAGTTTATGCAGGGAAGTGGGATTAGTATAGATGGGTGTGATGGTTAGCACAGATATGATGGGCCAAAGGGCCTGATTCTGCGCTGTACAACTATATAATTATAACTCTACCCATATCAATGTGATCAACACTGAATATAATAAGTAGCCTCATTAGCGCCTTGTACAAGTGACACTTTGCGGTGAAAATTGAATGAGAGTTCCTTAGCAGATGGGTAGAGGCACAAGAAGATCTGGACAGTGATCAGGAGACAGAGTCCAACTCTTCCATTGCTACATTGACAACTGATTTGATTCTACTTCCTACAGTCGTGCTGAGGTCAATTTCATCAACTTTGCCTCCAGTTTCCACCATGCCTTCAAATTTACTGCCTCTGAAAGTTCTCTCCCTGTTTTTGTTCTCTCTGTCTCCATCTTTGGAGACAGAGTATCCACTGATATCTTTTACAACAACGCACCGAATCTCACAGTTATCTTGACTATACCTCTTTCTACCCTGTCACTTGCAAAGATGGTATTCCCTCCTCTTAGTTCCTCCGTATCCGAAGAATCTGTTCTCAGGATGAGGCTTCCCATTATGGAACATCTGAGATGCCCTCTTCTTTCAAAGAATAGGGTTCAGCTAACTCTCTTTGAGGTATGCCCACTCTGAAGAGGTGATCAGGAGGTTGATAGGTTCTTGATTAGTCCAGGTCTCAAAGGTCACAGGGAAAAGGCAGGAGAATGGGGTTGAGAGGATTAATAGTTGAATGGTGCAGACTTAATGGACTGAATGGCCTAATTCTGTTCCTACGACTTATGGTTTTATGGTCTTTCACGGTGTTTACCTTCTTTCCATAGGTTAGTTGAGATAACTGGTTGTCCCTGTGGAGTTTCTGGTCAGAGGGGTTTCAGACAAGCCCATGAAAGAACCTGAGAAACAGGAAGGTCTGCTATAAAGCAGAGGTGACGTCACTGGCATCGCATATGTGTAATGTAAACAGCAGCTATATTTGGGCCAAACGGCTAATGTCTGTAGTGTACACTCCACGTAATTCCATCTTTGTAAATTCAGGATTAAATTCAGCAGCCAGACTGGGGAAAGAGCTGAGCAGTTGCCGAAGCAAACAAACAAGAAATGCAGTGGAAAAATCAGTCAGTCTTTCCAGTGTTAAACCCTGCACATGTTTCTCATTTAATCCAGTGAAACAAAATGACTCATGACCAAGCAGCAATTTGTGCAGGCAGGGCGATGTGAGGAAATATCTCCCTCGGGGAGGCCTTTATTCACGGCCTCTCGCTGCCCACTGTAATCGGGAGAAAGTCACAAAACCCAAAACAGAGCAGAGGAGGGACTCCAACAGGAGCTTTTAAGGACAGCACTGACGCTGTCTCTAATTTCGCTGGGGGTGAGGTGGGAGGGGAGGGGTGGAGGGTGCGGGAGACTTGGGACCCACACCACGAGGTTCAGGAACAGTTGTTGACCTACAACCATCAGGTGCCTGGACCTGTGTGGATGACTTAACTACCCTCTAATAAACTGACTACACCCCCTATAGACTCACTTTTAGGGTCTCTGCTTTTGTTATGTATGATTTTTCATGGATTCTTTTGTCTATTTTTATTTCCCTGTGGGTGGGTGCTTGCAAGAAAATGAATCTCAAGGTTGTATATGGTTATGAAGTCCTGTCCTCTCAGTCTCCTCCACAATAGCCATTCTAGACAATGCCATGTTACACTCTATGACAAGTACTCCAGTAAAAAAACCTCTTGCTTCCAGAGACCCTGACCTCTGAGTAACACTGGAGTCAACGTACAACAAAGTGTGGCTGGAGTGTGCTTCCAAAAACAAGGCAATGCTAAAAATGGCACAAACAAAGTAAGCAGAACCTTCAGAAGCCACATTCGGTCTTGAAACAAAGAAGCTGGGAGACACACTGACCTCAGACAAACTGTGTGGCACGTACACACCCCCGGGAATAGAAACCCTTGCAAATGAAAATCCTCAGATACACAGATGGTCAGCAGGAAAAATGCACAAGTGCAGAGCTGTGGAAAATAGTCTCACACATTGACCCACACATACACAAATACAGTCTCACACACAGTCCCCACATACACAAATACAGTCTCACACACAGTCCCACACATGCACAAATACAGTCTCACACACAGTCCCACATACACAAATACAGTCTCACACACAGTCCCACATACACAAATAGTCTCACACACAGTCCCACACATATACAAATACAGTCTCACACGTTGTCCCACAATACACAAATACAGTCTCACACACAGTCCCACATACACAAATACAGTCTCACACACTGTCCCACACATACACAAATACAGTCTCACACACAGTCCCACACATACACAAATACAGTCTCACACACAGTCCCACACATATACAAATACAGTCTTACACACAGTTCCACACATATACAAATACAGTCTTACACACATTCCCACACATTTACAAATACAGTCTTACACACAGTCCCACACATATACAAATACAGTCTTACACACAGTCCCACACATATACAAATACAGTCTTACACACAGTCCCACACATTTACAAATACAGTCTTACACACAGTCCCACACATATACAAATACAGTCTTACACACAATCCCACACATATACAAATACAGTCTCACACACAGTCCCACACATAAAAAGACTCACACATATAGTCCCAAATACAATTTCATACACAGTCTCATACATATACAAATACAGTTTCATACGTAGTCCCACACATACAGTCACAAATACTGTCTCATACATATACTGACAAATAGAATTTGATACCCAGTCTTATATATTTACAGTCACAAGTACAGTCTCATACATACAGCTACAAATACCATCTCATATCAAAGCAAGATAAACCAACCCTCAGAGATCTAAAGAAATAAAATTCCTTTAAAATGGATAAGTTTTGAAATACAGGCTTGTGAGGATTTGACCACATCCTCGAAAATGAAAGCATTGGAAGCATAGAACCTCAGCAAAACACGAAGCCACAGTGCTGTTAGAACCTCCACAGGTTCTGACACCACTGTCCCATCCGCAGCAGCCCTGTGAGCCTCAGTGCTTACATAAACTCTGTTTCCTGAACCGCAGAAACACCAGAGGGGGAGTGAATGGTGCATGGGGCTGAATTCAATAAATCAATCAAATAAAAAAAGCTGCAGTGATAATTACCTCGTCGTTTCTGTAAAAGCTTTTTCCTTCGCTGGTTGATAGATCGCCCCAGACAATCTCAGATTATGTCTGCATGTTAAACCTCTTCGAACTCTGACTCACCGCTTCGGAGAGCCTGAGTCACTTTGTCTTTAACCAAATGAGAATGTACGGCATTCTAAACAAAAGTGGGGAAATCACTTGTAACAGGGTTTAAGATTAGATGAAGGCACAGGGCACTTTGCTCTGTTCAGGCCACTGAATAAAGGGGTTAAGCTCAAACCACTCACTTTTTCCTGAAGATGTCCTTTCCGGTTCATTTCCACTTGCTCGTTCCTTGAGGAATTTACAAACAAGATCTATTTCTTAGTCTCAGGATCAGAATCCAGAGCTTTGGACACTCAACTTTGCCTTCTGGTTTCCACACAGTGCATCCGTGTGAATGTGGCCATCTTTCCCCAGAATGCCAGAGATCCCCGCGGACGGATGTTCAGTCAGCAGCCTCTGACACAAAGACCAGCAATCCCTGTGGTCAATGGCTGAGATGGACAAGTGCAGGTGACTGCTGCTTCTGTGCATGTGACCTCCCTGCCACCGGGGTGGGTTGGTGCTTGGTTCAGCCATTGGCGTCGGTGAGCCCCTCCGGTTGGCAAGTGCCAGGGTCGGAGTTCCGTGCGGGTGAATGCCAAAGGTCAAAGATCGAAGTCAGCGAAAGAAGAGAGATCCTGAAGGTGATGTGTCGGGAAGTCGAAGGTCTGATGTCTGTATATCTACGAGTTCAGGCCAGGGACAAACCCCAGGTTGGACAGTCCCGGGATCGGAAGCCCCCATGACTCCATATGGGTGGAAGGAAGAAAAGCTTGTTTTGCTGTTGTTGTTTTATTGTTGTAGTTGTATTGTTGTTTCTTGCGTAGTTCAGCTTTCCTTTCTGTTGCTGGAAAGGTCTTGGCTAAGGTGATGCTTCAGAGATTCATTAACAACATCACTGAGTCAATGCTGCCTGAATCGCAGTGTGGATTTAGGAAGAACAGGAGCACGATCGACATGATCTTCACAGCCCGGCAGCTTCAGGAAAAGTGCCGGGAGCAACATCAGGACCTGTTTGTGGCCTTTGTCAACCTCTCCAAGGCATTCGACACTGTGCAAAGAGAGCTCTTATGGGATGTCCTCCTCAGATTTGGCTGTCCCAATAAATTTGTTAACATCCTCTGCCAGTTCCACGATGGGAGGACTGCTCGGGTGACCATAGGAGGACAAGAGTCCGAGCCCTTCCTTGCACGCACAGGGGTGAGGCAGGGGTGTGTACTAGCGCCAGTGCTCTCTAACATCTTCCTCTTGTGTGTTACCAAGCTTCTCCACAACAAGATTGAAGACAGCAGCCGTGTGGCAGTGGACATCAGATTGGATGGCAACCTCTTTGACATCAGGAGGCTCCACGCAACCACCAAACTCAGTTGAGAGCGGGTCCTGGAGCTGCAGTATGCAGACGACTGTGCTCTTGTGACCCATATTCCAGAGGATCTTCAGACTCTTCCTTGCTGTGGCGGTGAGAGCGTACAGCAGGATGGGGCTGACTGTCAATACCACCAAGACAGAAGTAGTTTGCCAATGGAGTACCAGTATCCCACCCACTCTACCTGCCTTCACTGTTGGTGATGAAAAGCTGTCAGCAGTGCCATCTTTCAAATATCTGGGGAGCATTCTCTCTGAGGATAGCAGCATTGACAACGACATCCAGAGCCGCATTAAACAGGCATCAGCTGCCTTTGGGAGACTTCCGCGTAGAGTCTTTCAGAACAGGAGCCTTCGTCCCTCCACAAAGGTCGCCATATACCAAGTGGTCTGTGTCACCACCCTCCTTTATAGTTGTGAAGCTTGGGTAACCTACAGCCGTCACATCAAGTCCTTGGAGTGCTTCCACATAAGCTGTCTCCAGCGCATCCTGGGAATTACCTGGCGTGAGCGGGTGCCTCACACTGAAATACTTGTAAAGACCAACTGCAGGAGTATTGAGGCCATGATCACCCAGCGTCAGCTGCAGTGGCTGGGGCACGTGATAAGGATGCCCCCATGTCGGCAACCCCACAGAATGTTATACGGTACGGCCAGCTACATCATGGTCGACGCTCAGCTGGAGGGCGGAAGAAGCGCTATAAGGATCAGATGAAGAATGCTTTAAGGAAGTGCAAGGCCAGGCCCGAGGACCTGGAGGATGTTGCTGCTGACCGTACCACTTGGCGACAGCTGTGTAGGGATGGGGCTCGTATTCTGGAGATGGAAAGAACAACCAGAAGACAGCAGAAGAGAGCCAGGAGAAATGCAGCCATGGTTGTCACCACCACCACATATACACGTCCCACCTGCAATAGAGCTTGTGGGTCCAGGATAGGACTGTATAGTCATCAAAGATCTCACCGTTAAAGGAGTGGACATCATCATCGGATTTCGACGGACAACCGAAGATGAAGATGATGATGTTCAGCTCAACATTGTGGCCATGCTGTGTTTACATAGAAATGTGTGGTGACACTTATGTGCCATCCCCACCACATCCTTAAATTGTGTTGCTTGTTAAAGCCAGTGATGGATTTCACTGTATGTTTTGATACACATGTGATAAATAAATGAATTTGAATCTTTTCAACGTCTTCTCTACTTGAAGAGTGCTGCAATGTTGAACATCTTTGCCTCAGGGAACGTTGTTGGATTGGGGACATTTTTCCTTCTGCAAGATGCCAAAAATGCATCATAGGCATCAAAATGTTGAGCGTTCTTCCTTTGCAGAAACACGCAGTCCATGTTTTACTGCTCTACGGCAACACGCTGGGAATGTAGACTTTAAACTCCAGCTTCTTGGGGGGAGTGTGTTATTCTTCCCTCGTGAACCCTCAAAAAACGCAGACTCCAACTCTTGGAAGTGCAGTCCCCCGGAGAAGCACTTCTAAATCCAGACCCTGAGAAATACAGCGTTTAACCTCAGAGACCCAGCTCTGGATCGTGAGAATAGAGGGTGCATTCCCTCACCAAGGGTATCTCCAAATAAATCTGTAATGACCATCACTGAGATTTAGTCCAGCAAGTAATACCATTAGTGTCATAAATGATCCTCTTACAATGTCTAAACTTTCTCGAAGCCTTAGTAATGAAAATAAAGAGGTGAATGCAGTTTCAATCTCAACATTTAAGAAAAATTTGGATAGATACATGGATGGGAAGGGAATCCAGGGCTAAGGTCCAATTGCAGATCGATGGGACAAGGCAGATCATAGTCTAGCCCAGACTAGAGGGGCTGAAGGGCCTGTTTCTGTGCTGTAGTGTTCTATGCAATATTACACTTCAAATTCTAAAACAATATTAAACCAGTAATTTTGTTCTACTGCTCCATGTTTCCTAAACAACTTTAGTGATATAAATTCTTACAGCCTCCTTTAGGTTCAGATTCAGATTTATTTATCCCACGTACATCGAAACATGCAGTGAAATGCTCCATTTGTGTCATCAACCCACACAACCCAAGGATGTGCTGGGGACAGCCGCAAGTGTTGTCACACGTTTGGGGCCAACACGGCATTCCCACAACGCTTGGCAGAGCAAAATCATAGCGGAATTTATCTATGTAAACCTGTCACTCTGTAGTAGATGCAATTTAAAAAGGGTTAACGGGCCCTTCAGCCCAACAAGCCCACCTTTAAAATCTACATGTTGCTGTAAAGCAGTAAAACATGCGATGCACGTATCAAGCAAGTTAGAAGGCTCAATACTTTAAGGCCTATTGTGCACTTTTTGGCATCTTGCAGAATGAAAGATGTCTCCAATCCAACAATGTACGTACATATAGACAGCCTGACTGAATACCCTATTGGACCCCCCTCCTCACCTCACTCCCCAACTCTCATCCTGCACTGGTCACTTGTCATCTTCTATTGCTGCTGTTTCACATATTTAAACACCTGCTTGTTTATTATAATAGTACCAGCATCACTATGCTGTCTCACATAAACAAGCACCTAGCTTTTATGACAACCAGTCAACCTATAGGCCCTGCCACTCAGGGAAGTGCTGATTTTATTTTGTGACTGTATGTGCTGGACCGTAACTGTATGTTCTGTGTTTTGCATCTTGGCCCTAGTGGAACAATGCTTTGTTTACCTGTATATACGTGAATGGATGAATGACAATACACTTGAACTTCAATCTGCACCGTTAAGCAACCAACTGCACTGACCACATTTTATTCTCCGCACATTACTGTTACCTCCCTCCAGATTCTGCCGCTCGCAAGCAGCAATTTACAGTGGACAATCATCCTACCAGTCCAAACATGCTTTGGATGTGGGAGCTTTCATGGTCACAGGGATGACAGGGAAACTTCACGCGGACAGCAACCGGGGTCAGGACTCAACCAGGGTCAGGACCGAACCAAGTCAGTGGTGTTGTGAAGCACAGACCCACAAAGCTGCTTATCAAATGATGCTAGTATAGTGATCCCATCAGTTGCACACCCCATAAGCCCTGGAATCTTTCTCTGAGGACCATCACCTTGTCGCGATGGAGAGGCCTGAGAGTTCCACGATCCTGACAGTGATGCCAGCTGAAGTCTAGCCGCCTGGCACTTAGCTTCAGGTAGGGTCACCCATGGTGGAAAGGGTCAAAGGGCAAGTTCCCAAAAAAAGAGATCCAACCAAGACCTAAACGGTGGAGCTGGCAGAAGATGATGACACATCACAGTGGCAGTGAAGGTGGGGGAAAGCTGCAGGAGTGAAGGGTCCCCAGTCATCTTGGACTCCACTCCATTGGACTTGGACCCCGATCTGTCAAGGACATGTGGCGGCTGCCTGTGTTAAACAAAGTCATACACTTCGGTGTTCTCCATCAAGGGAATCCACCTGAACATCCCGGATTAAGTCCCATGCTGATCACCAAGTGGTGAATAGGGCAAGATCGTGATTCTGGATCAGCCTCTACAGCTACCTGAAGACCCACCAATAGACAACCCCTTAGGAGAACATCATACCAACTCAAGTGATATCACTACTGCTCTTAGTCTTGGAAATAATTCTCCTTTAATGCCCATCCAATACCCTCTCTAATAATAATACATACTTTATTGATCCCAAGTGGGAAATACCTTTGCTAAAGCAGCAAACATTTAAAAACACACTTAGCAGTATGCAGACTTAACTAATAATAATGCACAAAATAATAATAGTCAATAATAATGTACCAAATAATAAAACAGAGACTATTGTACTATGATGTGTGTTCTCCTGTCACACAGAGATGAACTGTTGGTATATGCTTGTGTTTTTGTCCAGTCAGTCCTGTGGTAATGATATGAAACCAGTTCTAATGGATTACTTTTGCAGTGAAGTGTTCCGGAGCCCGGAGGTTGGGAAGGCATTGTGGAAGTCCCTGTTCTTTCTTTGTATGACAGGAAGGGTCTTGTGGATTGCATTTGGAACTGAACAGGGAGGAGCGAAGTGTCATAGCCTGAAACACTGACTGTTTATTTCCCTCTGCAGATGCTGCCTGACCTGCTGAATTCCTCCAGCATTCTGCGTGTTGCTGAGGAAGGAGTTAACAACAGTAACAGACCGACATAGTGTACTTCTGGATCCATGAATTCCAGTGGCCTGAGCTTTAGTAATGAGGGAGAAATAGACTACAGGACCATAAGGTATAGGAGCAGAATTAGGCCATTTGGTCCATTGAGTCTGCTCTGCCATTCAATCACAGCTGATTTCTTTTCCTGATTCTCCTTATAACTCGTACCAATCAAGAACCTTTCAATTTCTACTTTACGTACACAGCAACCCTTGACTTGGTCTTCACAGTGGTCAGTGGCAATGAATTCCAGAGATTCCCCACCCTCCTGGCTGAAGAAATTCCTCCACACCTCAGTCCCTAAGACATAAGAGCAGAATTCGGCCATTTGGCCCATCGAGTCTGCTCTGTCATTCCATCAGGACTGATATATTATCTCACTCAATCCTATTACTCTGCCTTCACCCCGTAAACCTCGATGCTCTCACTGATCAAAAATCTATCAACCTCCGCTTTAGCTATACAGTACCAGTGACTGGGCTTGCACAGCTGTCAGTGGCAATGAATTCCACAGATTTAACACTCATCTGGCTGAACAAATTCTTCCTCATCTCAGTCCTTGTAACGAAAATTATTTTAAATTTTACCTGTGTTCTTTTCTGATTCAACTCAGGGTACTCGCAGAAGTATTTGCCAAGAAAGGGAAGCACTGTGCACGTGTTAAACCACAAGAAAACTCTTTATCAGAGCTAGCACAAATGCAATACAGAAAGAAAAGCAAATGTATACAGTAGTAGCTGTACAGAACTCAAAATAATACTTATCATCCATGGTAGCGCAGTGGCTAACACAACTCTTTACTGTCGCAGCGACCCAGGTTCAATGCCCCCTGCTGCCTGTAAGGTGTTTATACGTTCTCCCTGTAACCGCATGGGTTTCCTCTGAGTGCTCCAGTTTCCAACCAAAGTACAAAGTCGTACTGGTTAGTAGGTTAATTGGTCTTTGTAAATTATCCCATGATTAGACTGGGATTAAATTAGGGGGATTGCTGAGCAGCGCAGCACGAAGGGTCAAAACATTCTGTGTTGTATCTCAAGAAATAGATAAATAGATGAGCTGATCTGCAGAACATTGGCAGACTTTCACGTAGCCTCTTCTCTCGCTCTCTAACTCTGACTTGACATACCTGTCCCCATCTTCTCCAGCTCTGGCCGTGACCTAGCCTGAGACACAACTCTCTCCCCTGCACCAAGAAGGTGCCCCGATTTATAGCCTTCAAAACCCCTTACACTAGCAATTTTCCATCGATTGGTGGTACCAGCTGCACACCTTTATCTCTTCCAACCTCCAGCCCAGACAAATATGTTTTTCACCATTTTCCACTTGCTGCAGACTTATACTTCCCTGACCTTCTCAAAACATTGCTGTAGACTGGTACCCTTGTACTTTCTCAGAACAATCCCAAGCTAACATCATTTTGTCGTACAGGCTTCCAGTTTATTTCCGCATCTGCCAAGCAGGAATCACATTTAACTCTTTCCTTACAGTCCTCAGGGACATCCCTTTATTCTGAGACTGTACCCTTGGATCCTGGACTCTGCTAATGAAAGGAATATCCTCCTCTTGTCCACTCTATTCAGACCTTTCAGTATGCTGTAGGTTTCAATGAGATTCCTTCTCAATTCTTCTGAACTCTATCAAGCGCAGGCCCAGAGACATGAAGCGTTACTCATACATTAAGCTTTCCAGCCCCAAAATCATTTTTATGAACCTCCTCTGGACTCTCTCCAATGCCAGCTTATGTTTTCTTATCACAAGGTGCAAAATTACTCATGATTTTCCAGTGGAGTCTGACCAATTCCTTATAAAGCCCCAGTATTACATCCTTCTTTTATATATCTAATCTGGTCCTCGAGAAATGGATGCTAACATTGCATTTGCCTCTCTATCAGCTCAACCTGCAAGTTAACCTTCAGTCAGTCCTGAACTAGGCCATCCAAATCCTTTTGCTTGCTTATTTATTTATTTAGAACATACAAATTCCTTACAAACAGGCAGGAATTGATGCTGGGTCACTGGTGCTGTAACAGTGCTACTGATTTCTGAATTCACTCCCAATTTAGAATGACTGCAGTGTTTCCTCTGGGATTTACTATAGCAGTAATATGCGGAGCTGGTCTGGCCCACTGGCATTGCATCTAGTGGGAGTGGATGTGGCACAGGGGGTTTTGAACTTATTGTAGGAAATAGCCAGGACATTTGCAAGCCAGTGTCCAGTTCTGTGCCTGCTTTTGAAGCACCGTTTAATTATTATTGACTGAATAGAATTCATCTGACACCTTCCTCTGTACCGAACGTACAGTGGGCCCGTGAGTGCAATCAGATGAACAGCCAGGAGAACGGGCCGGAAAGGAGGGGTCTGGTACTCAAGGATCGATTTCCTGTTTCACATCCCCTGAGATACTGTCAACACTGTGGCTTAAAAACAAACTTTCCAAAAATGTTATTTTTAAAACCAAATCCCGTGCTTTCACGAGAAGCTCTTGGAACAAGAGCACGTCTCACTTGTCGGGGAGCACTGCTACGAAAGGTCATATTTCTGCAAGTCTAATCTCATGAGCTTTACTTTCCATCTGCCCCACCCCCACAAAGCATTTTTTCTTCTTCTCCATTTAACAAGCAAAATGCACACACAAATTTCTGCATTGCCTAGATTTTCCTCCTGAGTTTTGTTGTTCTTTCACTCCTGGAGAATCCATGCCTTGGACAACACAGGTCTCTTGCTCAGAAAGGGTGAGCAGCTGCAAGCTCCGGGGTGTCAGCATCTCTGAGGGTCTCTCCTGAGACCAACATATCGATGCAATTACAAAGAAGGCACCACAGTGGCAATATTTCATTAGGAGTTTGAGGAGGTCTGGTACGTCACCAAAGACTCCAGCACATTTCGACAGATGTATTGTGGAGGGCATTTTAACTGGTTGCATCACCACCTAGTATGGAGGGAGCTACGACATAGGATCAGAAAAAGCTGCAGAAGGTTGTAAACTCAGCCAGCTCCATCATGGGCACCAGCCTCCCCAGTACTGAGGACACCTTTCAAAGACGATGGCTCAAGAAGGCGGCTTCCATCATTATCCAGTATATGCCCTCTTCTCATTGCTACCACCAAGGAGCCTGAAGACACACACACACGCAATGTTTGAGGAACAGCTTCTCCCCATGAACATTACCTCATCATGTTTTTGCTCTCGTTTTGCACAACTTACTTAATTTAATTTTATATATCTATTTCTTATTGTAATTTATAGTTTAAAAATTATGTAATGCCATGTACTGCAGCTACAAAATAACAAATTTCACGACCTATGCCAGCGATATTAAACATGATTCTGGATTCCCCTGCTGTGCTAAAGTCTATTTGTGTCTTAAATATACTTAATGAGTTAGCCTCTACTGCTTCCATAGGCTGAAAATTACACAGATTTATTACTGTGAAAAACAGTTTCTCTTCATCTCATTCTTCTGAATTCCAGCGGGGTGGGGGTGGGTGGGGAGCGCATTGAAACCTACTGAATATTGAAAGGTCAAGATAGAGTGGAGATAGAGAAGATGTTTCTAACAATGGGGGAGTCTAGAACCAGAGCACAGCCTCTGAATTTAAGGACTAGCTGAAAGAAGAGTTAGTAAGAGATTTGAAAGTGGGAGGGGGAAGGGGAGATCCGAAATGATAGGAGAAGACAGGAGGAGGAGGGATGGAGCCAAGAGCTGGACAGGTGATTGGCAAAGGGGATACGAGAGGATCATGGGACAGGAGGTCCGGGGAGAAAGAAAAGGGGAGGGGAACCAGTGGATGGGCAAGGGGTATAGTGAGGCCCCACCTCCCCCTCGTACCCCATCCGTTATTTATTTATATACACACATTCTTTTTCTCTCTCTCCTTTCTCTCTCTCTGTCCCTCTGACTATACTCCTTGCCCAACCTCTGGGTTTCCCCCCTCCTTGTCTTTCTCCCCGGACCTCCTGTCCCATGATCCTCTCATATCCCTTTTGCCAATCACCTGTCCAGCTCTTGGCTCCATCCCTCCCCCTCCTGTCTTCTCCTATCATTTTGGATCTCCCCCTCCCCCTCCAACTTTCAAATCTCTTACTAGCTCTTCCTTCAGTTAGTCCTGATGAAGGGTCTCGGCCCGAAACGTCGACTGTACCTCTTCCTAGAGATGCTGCCTGGCCTGCTGCGTTCACCAGCAACTTTTATGTGTGCTGCTTGAATTTCCAGCATCTGCAGATTTCCTCGTGTTTGCGTCTCTGAATTCAAGGATGTCCCTATACAACAGAGATAAGGAGGCAGTTCTTTAGCCAGAGGGTGGTGAATCTGTGGAATTCATTGTATAGGCCAAGTCACTGGGTCTATTTAAAGCAGAGATTGATAGGTTCTTGATTAGTGAGAATGTCAAAGGTTACAGGAGAAAGCAGGAGAATGGGGTTGAGAGGGATGATAAATCGGCTATAATTGAATGGCGGGGCAGAGTCAATGGGCCAACTAGCCTAATTCTGCTCTGTCTTATGGTCTAAGAGGCCTTTCAGCCCAATTTGCTGACCAAACTAGCAGAGCTAGTGCAAACTGCCTGCATTTGACACACATCCCTCTAAACGTTTCCTATCACCATGCTCGTCACGTGTAACTACTAGCCTGAACTTGTTGCTTATTTGCTTTGACCCAGTTCTCTTGAAATAACATTTACCCTTGGACATTCAGATCACTCACTTTCTGTAATGGCAAATAGATCGTAGCTCCTTACCGCTACTGATATCATGAGTTTACTATGAAACTACAGTATGTAAAATTAGTCATGTAGTCATTTATAGACTGGACATGATGAATCACAGATCTTGTGATAAATATAAGAAAAACCCTGGAAGCTTTCTTACCTCCTCACCTCAGACAGTTCTCTCTAACTGGAACATCATAGCACAATGGAAGGCAACACCAAAATGATGGAATTTTGATAAACTGAACATGGTACCTTTCGCCATCTCCCAGTCAGAATATCAATTCCACTTGCCTTCCCTCCATTCCTTAGAGGAGAATGGGAGTAGGAAGGAAGCAGAGTGGGTAAATATAAGAGAGGGAGTGAGAAGGATGAAGGATAGTCTTTTGCCTTCTCTCAACTTACCTCTTTTTCTCTCTCTCATTTCCCTCCTTGTCTCTCACTGTTTCCTTTTTCATTCTTCTCTTTCTTTCTCTCCTCACCCAGCTCTCCCCTTATGTCTTCCCTCTTTCCCTCTCAAAATCAAGTAAACTTACTATCAAAGCATATGCATGCTACCGTATACCATCTTGAGATTCAATTTACTGCAGGCATTTACAGGAAAATAAAATGAAGAAACAATAGAACTTACGAAAAACTATACAAAAGCAAAGATGGACCAACAACTATAAACAGAAGACATTCTTCAGATGGTGGAAATCCAGAGCAACATACACAAAATTCTGGAGGAACTCAGCAGATCAGGCAGCTTCTATGAATGAACAGTCAACATTTTGGGCTGAGCCCTTTTATCAGGACAAACAACCATTATTGAGAAGAAAACAAACTGTGCATATAAGAAGAATTATACTGGGAACAAAGAGACTTGAAAGTATATCTGTGAATTATGGAATCAGTTCAGACTCCTCTCCACCTCTCCCTCCTCTTTGTCTCTTTCCTCCCCCTCTTTCCTGTCTTCTCTATCCATTCTTCCTTTCCTTTCCCTATCTCACTTCTTATCTCCAGATTGGTATCTGTGTCATGGAAAGTTCTCAGTAATGCAAACACAGCTTAGTCTCGAAAATGTTTCAGCAAATTCTGAGAGACGATCCTTATCTCGGTTGAAATTGCCTGATTCACATAATTTGATGGATCTATTATGACTGGTAGTTAGAACCTCGTCACTGTTCCACTCAGCTGGCTAATCACTCTGCACTCCCAGTATCCAAAGACCCTGGTCAACCAATATCAATCTCTCACCTACACTGACATAATCAACCTGGGACATCCAGGAAAACAAACCAATTCAAAGTAATCCTTTGTAAAAACCCAGTTGCTTAAGAACTGAGCCCTGACACAGACACACAGTCCCAAAGGGTTGGAAAATGAACCCTTCACGCAGCTGGTCTGGAGTCACTAGAAAACATTGTTCATCCCTAGTAGAGATAAATAAAAGGCACTTTAAAATTACATTTAAAGCCCAAATATAAGGTAACACACACAAAATGTTGGAGGAACTCAGCAGGTCAGGCAGTATCTATGGAGAGGAATAAACAGTTTGGCAAATAGTACCACAACATTAACGCCAGGACCAACAGACTCTGGGATAGCTTCTTGCACTGGGCCATCAGATTTATCAATACACATTGATCTGACTGTATGTACATGTATACAAAACAATTCTGCATACAACCTTACTGTCTGGACAATATCCTCCCACATTTCCATTCCTCAGAGTCACAACATAAAGATTTTTACTCCCTCATGTTGTGAGATGGATGTAAGAAATAAAATAAATTCTAATTCTAATTCCACTGTTGCCTTCCTGTCAGCTTGAACCAGTCTGGCCATTCTCCTCTACCCTCTCTCATTAACAAGCCATTTTTGCCCACAAGCAGTTCACTGCTTGTTATGTTTTGTAATTCCGAAAGAAAAGCAAGGAAAAGCTGGGGAATAGCTCATGTCTATTTTCGCTTTTACCCTAAGTAGGGTGCACATATGACATGGTGGTGTAATGACATTCAAAAAAAGGCATCCGTTAGCCTTGCGAGACCATGGATCTGCGCCTGGAAAGTCTTCACTCTCCAGGGCGCAGGCCTGGGGAAGGTTGTATGGAAGACCAGCAGTTGCCCAAGCTGCAAGTCTTCCCTCTCCACGCCACCGATGTTGTCCAAGGGAAGGGCATTAGGACCCATACAGATTGGCACCAGTGTCGTCGCAGAGCAATGTGTGATTAAGTGCCTTGCTCAAGGACACAACACGTTCCCTCGGCTGGGGCTCGAACTCACGACCTTCAGGTCGCTAGTCCAATGCCTTAACCACTTGGCCACATGCCCATAATGACACACGCCACTCCAATACTTATATATAACCATATAACAATTACAGCACGGAAACAGGCCATCTCGGCCCTTCTAGTCCGTGCCAAACTCTTACTCTCACCTAGTCCCACCGACCTGCACTCAGCCCATAACCCTCCATTCCTTTCCTGTCCATATAGCTATCTAATTTAACTTTAAACAACAGCATCGAACCTGCCTCAACCACTTCTGCTGGAAGCTCGTTCCACACAGCTACCACTCTCTGAGTAAAGAAGTTCCCCCTCATGTTACCCCTAAACTTTTGCCCTTTAACTCTCAACTCATGTCCTCTTGTTTGAATCTCCCCCACTCTCAATGGAAAAAGCCTATCCACGTCAACTCTATCTATTCCCCTCATAATTTTAAATACCTCTATCAAGTCCCCCCCCAACCTTTTACGTTCCAAAGAATAAAGACCCAACTTGTTCAACCTTTCTCTGTAACTTAGGTGATGAAACCCAGGTAACATTCTAGTAAAAACATTTAGCCTGTATTGAATCATATAAACAAAGAATGCTTCATCAACAATATTTCTCAAATATTACTGAAATATCAAATACATCCCAGCACCCAGGGCATGCCCTTTTCTCACTGTTACCATCAGATAGGAGATACAGAAGCCTGAAGGCACACACTCAGCGATTCAGGAACAGCTTCTTCCCCTCTGCCATCTGATTCCAAAATGGACATTGAACCCATGGACACTACCTCACTTTTTCATTATATATTATTTCTGTTTTTGCATGATTTTTAATCTATTCAATATACAAATACTGTAAATGATTTATTGATTGACTGATTTATTTATTTCTTCTATATTATGTATTGCACTGAACTGCTGATGCTAAGTTAACAAATTTCACGGACATGCTGCTGAAAATAAATCTGATTCTGATTCTGAGAAATGGACAAGATTGAAGACCAGTAACACAGTGGTCAACCATGGAATCTGAGTGCAGCAGATGAAAGAAACAGCAAACAGATGTCCCTTCTAAATAAGAAGTCGTCCAGCACTGCTATCAGCTCTGAACTCACAGAAACCACTGGAACTCAAGTACAGCCCTCTAAGGTCTGGAAAAGTCTTGTCAGAAGTGGTCTTCAGGGAAGAGTTGCTGCCAAAATCCATTCTTCTGTCGTGGAAACAAAGCCAGGAGACCCACCTACACACTAAAGTATAAGGACTGGGGCGCTGAACGATAGTAGCAAGTGCTCTGGTCTGATGAGTCAAAAATTGGAATTTTTGGCTCAAACAGGAGGCAGTTTGTCTGTAGAAGAATGTAGAAGAACTCAAGAGTGCTGCATGCATGAGTATTTGCAGCCAAAAGTAAAGCACAGTGGAGGTTCCCTGCAGGCTTGGGGTTGTATTTTTGAAAATGGAGTTGACGATCTGGTCAGAATTAATGGAATCCTCAGTGCTGAGAACGACCAGCAGATTCTCATCCATCATGCAATCCCATCAGGGAGGCGTCTGATCAGTTCCAGCTTCATTCTGCAGCAGGACAATGACCCCAAACACATGGCCAAGGTCATAAAGAACTATCTTCATTAAAAAGAACAAGGAGTTCTGTAACAAATAGTACAGCCTCCACTGAGCCCGGATCTCAACATCATCGAGGATGTCCGGGACTGCCTGGAGAAACAGATGCAAGCAACACAGCCAAAGTCTGCAGAAGAACTGTGGCATGTTCTCCGAGGTGCTTGGAACAGCCTATCAGTCAATTTTCTTATAATACTGCACAATAACATACTTAAGGGATTCTATTTAGTTTTAAAGTCAAAGGGTAGTCACAGGAAATATTGATTTGATTTCGTTTTTTTTACTGTTTATTGCTCTTTACAGTATTTTTTTGATACTTGGAAACTTTTCATTTTGTTCTATTTGAAAGCATCTCTACTTGACAGAACTTTTTTACATGTGCCTAAGACATTTGAACAGTACTACAGATGATCCCTTTGGATCATCTCTGCTGTAATGGGGAGATGCTCGATTTGCATGAGGGAGAATTTGTCAAGATGAGTGTCCTCTTTTGTAAGTTTTTCAGGTAATTCCGTTTCCAAGGGTAAATAGGGCAGCCCACCAGCGTTTCCATAATTAGCTGTCCTCCTGAATTCGATATTGTAATTGTGTCCTCCAAGACACAGAGCATTTGTGCTGGTGCTGTTAGTGGAACACCCTACCGTGGTTTGAAAAGGCACACTAGTGGTTGATGATCAGTAATGAGAGTAAACTCTCTCCTATACAAGTACTGGTCGAAACGTTTTACACCCCAAACCAGACTCAAGACCTGTCTGTCAATCTGTGCGTAACTTTTGTCTGCAGCGGTACGGGAACATGATGTGGATGTTATGGTGTGTACATTTCCATCACTCATAACATGTGACATGACTGCTTCTATACTGTAAGGCATCACAGGCTAGTTTCACTGGACAATGTGGATCATAATGTGTGAGTACAGTGTCTGACTTCACCATTTCCTTTACCTATTTGAAAGCCACCTCACACTGTCCATTGCCATTTCTTCCCAATCTGTAGTAATGAGTTCAAGGGGTGGAGCCCAGTGGCCAGGTTTGGTAAGAACCTGTTATAGTAATTGACAATTCCTAAAAAGGGCCACAACTGTTACACATCCTTTGGCCTCGGGGCCACCACCACTGCTTGAATTTTCTCAGCACACTTGTGTAAAACTTGTGCATCAATGGTGTGACCGCAGTAAGTGATGCTTGGGTTAAAGAATTCACATTTGTTGTGTCATGCTCTGAGCCCACAATCACTTTAACACTGTCTTGAGATTTTGGAGATGTTCCTTGTCATCCTTCCTGGTAATAATAATGTCACCCAGGTAACACCAAGTGCCTGGACAGCCTTGCAACATCTAGTCCACAGCTTTCTGCCAGAGTGCAGATGCATGTGTTACTCCCAAGATAAGCCTTTTATAGTGATAAAGCCCCTGGTGAGTGTTTATGGTTTGAAACACTTCTTTCATCTCCATCTGTAGGTAGGCCTCAGCTAAGACCACTTTTCTGAGTATTTCCCTCCAGAAAGGTTTGCAAAGATATCATCTATCCTGGGCAGAGGATGTTCATCTACTTTCAGTACTGGATTGATGGTGACCTTAAAATCATCACAAATCCTACAGACCCACTCCTATTGGCTACTGGGACCACTGGCATTACCCATTCAACCTTGGAACGGATTATTTCAGCCTCCACGCGATCTAGCTCTTTGGCCACTTTATCACCGATGGTACAAGGAACTGGTTGGGCTTTGTAAAGCATTTTTATATAATGATATTTTACCCATGATATAGTTGAGATTTCCAATGCCATCCTCGAACACTGCTATGGCATCATCTAGTACCTTTCTTAATTTGTTTTCACTTGACTCTGTTGCAGGGGATGTAGCACGCAAATAATGGATGGATCGCCAATCAAGTTGATAGTTGTTTCAGCCACCATTGCCCCCACAGTGCTGGCCCTGCTGTTTTTACCACTTACCAGCACAATGTAGTTTGTTGGTTGTTGCATTTCACTGTTACCAATGTCATTTTCAGAGGAGTTATCTTTTCTCCAGTACAAGTTCTTCGTTGCATTTTTGGTATCATTCCCTTCTGGTGTAAGCCAAATTGTTAGTTTTCACATTGTAATTCTCAAGCCTACTCAGTCCTGTGTCACTCTCATCCTTATCAGATTTTTTATCAGCAGCGTGCAGATTACTGCTCTTTTTGGAACTGCAAGCTGACTTTTTATCTTTATCTCTTCCCTGTGCAGTCCATTTTTTTTGTCTGCATGATACAGCGTTTGTATGTGTCCTGCTTTGTCGCATTTTCTGCAAGTTTCATCTTTAATCCTGGACTGGTCTGGTGTACGTAAGCCTCTGCTACAACAATAACACAATTTGTTTGGCAGGCCGTTTTCTGTTTGGACACTGCAATTTTGTTCACGTTCACTTTCACTTTCATTCCTGAATGCAACCCCACTGCATCTCTGTCTACTGTTTCCATTGACACAGCTGCTTCAACTATTCTTTTAAATATAAGTTGTGCTTCAATTAGGAGTAATTTTTGAATGCTTTCTTGTAAGATTCCACAAACTAAATGATGTCTCAGTGCATCATTGAACCGAGAATCCTGAGACAACTTCTTCAATTCAGCCACGTATGCTGAAATGGGTTCCCCTTCCCCTTCTGATTCTGACTATGAAACCTAAAGCATTGAGCAATCAACAATGGTTTCACGATATCAGCAAAGCTCACTTTGGTCGGTTTGGCAGGAATAGGCAAATATCTAAGCAAACTGTATGCTCGTCCACCTATTACACTCAGCAAAACTGGTACTCACTTCTCTTATTGTCTGTTCCGCTTGCTGTAAAATACTGCTCAATTTATTCAATATACAAAATCCAGTTATCTCTTCTGCAATCGAGTGTGCCTATCTTTCCGATGTAACCAGCCGTTTCTGATTTTTCTTATGATTTCTATTTATGACTCACTATTTATAAAGCTTGTGAATTTTGTTCATTTTCTGCCATTTTAAAATAAAAAACTTGACCATTTCTATCCCTTCCCAAAGAAGCACATGCTGCGCTGCTTTTTTCCCAACACGAACGTGTCGCTGCACTTCAGCAGGTAGATAATCATCTCGAGTTCATTTAAAAGTTCCTCATCGCTACTGTTATGTTTTGTTACTCAGAAACAATTGAAAAGAAACACAAGGGAGAGCTGGGGATTACTTGAGTCTAACTTCAAGCGAGGCATGCATATATGATGTGGTGGCGCAATGAGCTATGGTTTTCATGTATTTTGACACTGCTCACTGGATGTTTTCTGTTCCTTGCACCACTCTCTGTTAACTCTAGAGACTACTGTGCATGAAAATCCCAGGAGATCAGTAGTTTTTGAGGTACCACCCCGTCTGGCACCAACAATCATTCCACAGTCAATGTCACTTAGATCACATTTCTTTCCCATTCTGACATTTGGGCTGAACAACAACAGGACCTCTTGACCATGTCTGCATGCTTTTATGCATTGAAGTGTTGCAATATGATTGGCTGATTAAATATTTACATTAATGAGGTGTATAGCTGCACATAATAAAGCGGCCACCAAGTGTTTACTTCAATGTACATTTGATAAATAAATGAATCTGAATATAGGGGGGACGTTGGAGGTAGCTTTTTTTAAAAAATAGAGTAGAATGCGCATGATATATGTCCATCGTGTGGTTTCATCTTCGAAGATAGTAACGCAGGGGACTTAAGTTAGAGCAAGGCCATTCAACCCCTCTAGGTTGTTCCACCATTCATAGTGCGGCATAGTAGCATACTGGCTAGCACAATGCTATTAAAGCACCAGTGACCCAGGTTCAATTCCCACAACAGTCTTAAGCAGTAGTGTATGTACATTCGCCCCATGAATGCATGGATTTCCTCTGCATGCTGCAGTTACCTCCCACTATTTTAAAGATGTACCAATTAGTAGGTTATTTGGTCACTTGTGTGTAACCAGGCTCAAAGGTCTGTAACAGCCAACGTTTTACCTTAGTGCAATTATATTTGCCCACATCCTTTGATTACCTTTATATCTAAAAATCTAATCATCTCTATCTTAAATAAGGCACACTCTCATCTTGCAGTGGTCACTTGTCATCTTTTAATGCTGCTGTTTCACATATTTATAAGACTGCTTGTTTCATTAGAATAGTCCCAGTACATTATTCTGTCTTACATAAACACACACCTTGCACTTTATGTCGACCTGTCAAATCTTCAGGCCATGCCGTACCAGTCTGGGACTTGTGACTGTATGTGCTGAACCGTAACCACATGTACTGTGTTTTGCACCTTGGCAATGTTTTGTTTAGCTGTATACACACGTATGGAAATAATGACAATAAGCTTAAACTTGAACTTGAGATTTCCTCAGTGACAGCAGATTCCAACCATTGGCTGCCCTCGGATAAGAGATTCGTCCTTGTCCCACTCCAAATGGCCAACCACTTACTTTGATTGCGCTGGTTCTATGCGAATCAGCCAGGGCTGCATAGACTGGACGTGGAGAGGACGTTTCCGCTAGTAGGAGAGTCTAGGATCTGAGGACACAGCCTCAGAACAAAAGGAAATCCCATTCAAACTAACATGAGGAGGAACTTCTCACCTGCTACACAAAATTATAAAGCAAGTAGATGTTTTCCATTGAGGTTGATTGAAATTAGAACGAGAGGTCATAAGGGTGAAAGGTGAAATGTTGTCACTCAGAGGGTGGTGTAAGTATGGTATGAGCTGCCAGTGGAAGTGGTGGATTAGGGTTCAATTTCAACATTTAAATAAGTTTAAAGTACAGGGATGGGAGAGGTATGGAGGGCTATGGTCCCAGTTCAGGTCTAGGCAGAATAACGATTCAGCACAGACCAGATGGGCCAAAGGGTCTGTTTCTGTGCTATAGTTGTCTATGACTCCATGATTCTATAATGGGCCAATGGCCTAATTCTGCTCCTCTGCCATATGGTTTCAAGTACACTTCAATAAGGCACTGCTCTATCTTTCAAATTTTAGAGAATGAAATCCCTGTTTGCAATTTATCCTTATTGGACAATTTGGTGAAACTTTGCTATGCTTCCTAAGTCACAAAGGAACATTGATGCATCCAATAAAGGCTGCTTTGTTGGTTACAACTGTTTCTTCTGTAGCACCAGAGAACTAACGCCTACGGATTGTAAAACTGAATGAAGATCTTCTATTTTGAGTTCCATTATGAATCACAGATGGTAGGGCTCAGGCGAGGCCTGGATTTAGCCTCCGGTGACAAATTGCTCTGAACTCTCCACTATTATTCATCCATTTACTTCCTCTTTGTCACATCACATACATTGGGCAACGAGCAGAGATCTCAGCACACATCTGATCAGAGTTAATTTGGAGATGAACACAGTCACGTCCAGCCGCAGATGATAAAATTGTGCATCTTAGAATGAAGAGGGAGACACAAGAGACTACAGATGCTGAAAATTAAGAGGAGCACTCCAAATGCGGGAGAAACTCAGCAGGTCAGGCAGCATCTATGGAGGGAGATGGAGAGTTGACTTCTTGGTTTGACACCCTTTGCAGCCCTGATGAATTCCCTGCCCAGGGAAGCAGTGGAGGCTACCCCATTAAATATAAATATTTAAGACAGATTTTTTTCATAGCAGGGGAATTTGCATTATTGGGAAAAGGCAGGTAGGCAGAGCTGAGTTCACAGCCAAATCAGCCATGATCTTATTGAATGGTGCAGCAGGCTCGAAAGGAAAGATGGCCTACCCCTGCTCCTGTTTGTTATCTTCTTATGTTTTGACCTGAAACATCAACTGGTCATTTCCCTCCAAGATACTGCCCAAGCACCCCACCCCCCCAACACACACACAATAGAATTTCTCTCACTCTCTCTCTCTACCCATCCAGAACCCCTGTCATTCTGGCCGTGCTGTCTTCTCACTGTTACTACTGGGCAGGATATACGTGAGTATTAGGTTCCACACCTCCAAGTTCAGGAACAGTTAATACCCTTCCACTGTCAGGCTCCTGAACCAGCTTGGATAATTTAATTCACCTCACTCTGAACTGATTCCACAACCTACAAACTCACTTTCAAGGACTCAACAACTCATTTATTTATGTTTGTATTTATTCATCTATCTGGTTATTTATTTTTGCACAGTTTGTCTTCTCTTGCACATCGGTTGATTGTCTGCAATTTTCTTCCCCCTTCCTTTCCAATCCTGATGAAGGGTCTCAACCCAAAATATTGATTGTTTATTCCTCTCCATTGACGCTGCCTGACCTGCTGCGTTGCTCTGGCATTTTGTGTGTGTTGTTCACAATCTCCAACATCTGCAGTACAGGTATCTCATGTGTTCTGGCTTGTCAACGTTAGGCTGTAATTATAACAGGAAATCTTCCTTCCCGTGGTAAAACCAAAGGCCCTGCCCCCGTAGCTTAATTTAAAGTGCGGCATAGACACCCTACTGGGGAGAGTGAGCTGCAAACTTCGGCGACGAAAGTAACCAAAATACACTTCCTTAGCAGACAGCTGATTTTGCAGAACAGGGTACTCCGACAGCTCAGGTGCCTACAGAAATGCTGCCAATGGGCACATTCCAGGATGCAGGAGTACACGCTGAAAAACAGTGCGGCCACTGTGAGGGCTCTATGGGGAAGGACCATAATCTCTCGCAAGGGTTGCAAACCTCTCTAAGAACATATCCAAATTGGCGATAGTCTAACAAATTCTCTAGTGCGTCATGATAACCTTGAACCCAGATTATCATTGATTAATGAATTGGTAGCAATAATTATGGACTTTTAAGGAAAAAGGATGAGTTCTGTTGCTTATTTATATGTATTGTTTTGCTATTAACAAAAGTATAACAGAGACTGAAATAAATGAAGCATTTTAGATAACCTTTTCAAAAATGATTAATCTTTTGAAATAACATCATTTCTAGATAGTGTTGTTATTGTAACCATTTACGGATACGCGTACCGGGTAGCGAGGATTTCAAAATGTGTTCTCACAACCATCCAGCTGGTGCCAAGCCAACATGAAATGGTTCCTGTGAAAACATCTCACTGCTGTCGGGTTGTAAAAAACATTCACTGGTTCATTTGGCAGCAAAGACAATCTTCTTATGATGGGTGGGTTTTAAAGAATCGAGGGGTGGCGCTGCCTTCTGTGCGCCAACAAAATTTTTGCCTGTGCCACAGGTTTTCCACCATGGACGAAAGGGAAGGAGTTGGGAACCAGAGGGAGGTGATGGGTAGGTCCTGAGGCAGGGAGAAGGGGTGGGAGGGCCTCAAGAACGGGGTAAGACAAAAAAGGTGGGGAAAAGGAGGAAACAGAGGGGAGTGATTACCAACGTTAGTGAAATTGTTGTTCATGCGGCCAAACTGGAGACTGCACAAGCCACCCTTTCCATTTCAGATGTTGAGAATAGCCTTTGCTGCAGGGTCTATCTTTGGGCGTGGTCCTCTTTTGCCAATTGAGGTACCCTCCTGAAGTTACTGCCTAACATTGCAGATCACCTGGTGGGACACACCAAAGATACTTGGGGAGAAATGGGGAGACGCTTGGGGCTGGAGGCCCGTCTGTTTGTGAGGGTGGGAGGCTGGGAAAGAGGCTTGTCTTGCCATTGCTTTGTTCTGTTCTGCGGCTGTAATTGCTGCTCATGGGCGTGGAATGTGTGGTGACACTTGTGGGCTGCTCCCAGCACATCATTAAGTATGTTGGTGTTAACATAAAGGATGCACCTCTCTGTAAAATATTTCCATGTAGATGTGGTAATAAACCGGATTCTGAAAACCCAATTGGAAATCTGATTATTCATGAGTAATGTCTCGGGTTACCTGCATTTTGCACAAACAATTTTCAGCATCAGTCACAAATTTCCTGTTAAAAACACTGGCACATTAACCCCTGATTCTTACCAAACTTAATAGATCGTGTCAGTCCGGGGTCCAAGGGAACATTGGTGTCTGTGAGGGTTATCACACTGGGAGTGTTGTGTGGTAGTTCAGTTGGAGACCAGCCCGGATTCAGCTCAGTGACTCTGAAGACCCTACGGAAGCGGACAAAGATATTGTATTTATAGTGTGTTTTTTTTTCCAATCTCAAAGTTCACTGACAATAAAGGTGATGTGGTCACTGCTCCAAGGTAGAGCACAGGCAAATCTCAAATAGAAATAGGGTGGTGGGTGGACTGTTCCAGTGGCATGAGGGACACTGAGGACAATCCCTCTGATCAATGTTCTGCAGCTGAGGTGGGGAAGGGAAGACATGGACATGAATTCATTGCTGGAAGATCATTGTTTACTGTCACACTGTTCTCACCTCAACATTTCCCTGACAGAAGGTTCTGTGTTCAGGTCAACTCAAGCAACATTTGAATCCATACCCCTCGGATGACAAGGCTGACACTAGGTCAAGGTTGATCTGCAAGGTCATTCCGAATAGACTCGTCCCTCCATGTATAATTATACCATAAAAACATAGGAGCAGAATTATGCCATTCAGCACTGAGTCTGTTCCACCATTCAATCATGGCTGATTTATTTTCCATCTCAATCCTATTCTCCTGCCTGCATCCCATAACTTTTGGTGCCCTAACTAATTAAGAGCCTATCAACCTCTGTTTAAATATACCCAATGATTTGGCCTCCAGAGCCATCTGTGGTAATGAATTCCACAGATTCAACACCCTCTGGCTGAAGAAATTCCTCCTCAGTTCTGTTCTAAAGAGACATCCTTGTACTCCAAGACTTTGCCCTCTGGTCCTAGACTTCCCCACTATTGGAAATTTCCTCTCTACATCCACTCTATCTAGGCTTTTTCAATATTTAGCACATTTCAATTCCTCTTCATTCTCCTAAACTCCAGCGAGTACAGGCCCTGAGCCATTAAATGCTTCTCATACGTAAACCCTTTCATCCACAGGATAATTCTCATAAACCTCCTCGGGACCCTAGCCAATGCCAGCACATCCCTTCTTAGAGGGCCTAAACTCCAGGTCACAGTTCATGGAAAGCACAGGCTGTTGTACTTGTGAACATAACCTCTGGGTGGTATCAACCATGGGACCATGGGAGGAACAGTTAACTCAACAATCACACACCACCAAAGTGCAAACTGCATACAGGATCCCAGGAAAAATGTGGCATTGGGAGAAATTTCAACAGATAACTGAAGTTGCAGAACAAACTCTTTTTAAAAAAAAAGCTGCAACATTTGAAGGCAACATCCATCATCAAGAACCTCTATCATCCTCTCTTCTTACTACTACCATCGGGTAGTAGGTACAAGAGCCTTAGGTCCCACAACACCAGGTTCAGAAACAGTAATTACCCTACAATCAGCAGACTCCTGAACTGACATGAATAACACTGAATTGATTCCACAATCTGTTGTCTCACTTTCAAGCACTCTACTATTCAGCATTATTTATTTACATGGGACAACAAAGATTTTGCTTCCTAAATACTTTTGGGTGCATCTTATAGTTTTTGGGCTGCTGGTCATAAAAATTACCATGTCATTTCCCTAGCATGCAGAGTTTTGTTTGGAATCACCGATATTTGTTATTTCATTTTATAATTTGAGTCAGAATAACTGCCAAGATTAAGGAAGATATTTTTGTTGGTCGACAAATCAAACAGGTCATCAATGACAGACAACTCGAAGAACTTCTAGTGGGTCCAGAGAAAACTGCATGGAAGGCATTCAAAGATGTTGTCGGAAATTTTCTTGGCAACTATAGAGCACCGAACTATGTGCGGCTGGTTCATCACATGCTTCAAGCATACTAAACCATGAAGTGCAACATGTCACTAAAAATTCATTTTCTGCATTCCCGTTTGGACTTCTTCCCTGCAAATCTTGGCACTGTCAGTGACGAGCACGGTGAAAGGTTTCACCAGGATATGGCGGTCGTGGAGATACGGTATCAAGGCAATTGGAATCCATCAATGCTGGCCGATTATTGTTGGACACTCAGGCAAGAAGCCTCAGAAACTGAGTACAAATGAAAATCAACAACAAAATATTTTTAGCTTAGTTGAACTATTGCAAAACGTCAGCACCATTATGTAATTAAACGTATTATATTCAATAACAGTTAATTTGTTTCTCCAAATTGCTACATGATACAAGCAGACTGAAATTACATTTGCATTCAGCTTCAAGCCGTCTATTGTAAACAAAAAAAAATCTAGAAAGCAACCCTTCTGAAAAAAAATGTTGTCCTGTGTTATTATTTGCACAATTTGTCTTCTTTTGCATGCTAGTTATTTGTCAGTCTTTGTTATTTACAGTTTTTCATAAATTCTACAGTATTTCTTTATTTTCCTGTAAATACTTGCAAGAAATGAATCTCCAGGTTGTGCATGGTGATGTATACAGTACATACTTTGATAATAAATCTACTCCGAACTTTGACTGCTCTTTAAATAGCTGGCATTGTCTTTTGGAAATTAGAAACAAGATACTCCGAAGGAGAATCAGTGCTCACAGAAGTTCTCCGGGGCTGTTTATTTACAGAGAGTGGGCAGCAAATATACACACAGATACGAGGTTCTCCGCAGTCAAAGAGCCTGATGGTGCTTCCTATGCAGAGCTTCCATTAAAGGCCACTGGGTCAAACGCAAGAGGCACAAACTCTTGGAAAGCAATGCAAGGGTAGTGTAGTGGTTAGTGCAATTGTGTTGCAGTGCCAACGATCACCAATCAGGGTTCGACTCCCGCCACCGCTGTGAGGAGTTTGAACGTTCTCCCTGTGACCACATGGGTTTCCTCTGGGTCCTCTGGTTTCCTCCCAAAACCCAAAGACGTATAGGTCAGGGTTACCTAAATTGAGGCAGACCTAAACTGTTCCATGACCACAAGCCCATCCATACCTCCAGTAACGATCCTTGCTCGGCCAGTCCCGATGATGGCTTTCGGCCCGAAACATAAACTCTCCATTTCCCACCATAGATACTGCCCAAACTACTCAGTTCCTCCAGTGTTTTCTGTTGCTTCTGGATCAGCATTAGTTATTGCCCCTCTGGCCCATTAGCATGGATTCCAATCCCACTCTAGTTCCAGCCTGGACTCCTCCAAAAGTTGGCAGCTCTGAACTACATTCCAGGCGGGGGTCCCACACCCTATTATGGGAGGGCTCCTTCTAATGTCACCTTCCAGGAAAAAGTTCAGGGCTCCTATAAGTTTTCTCTGGTGAACACCTGTCTTAGTGAATTCTGGAGCCAATACTCAGAGGTCAGTGAAATTCGGAGGGCAAAGCCAAAGGATGAAGTCAAAAAACACAGTGAGTCCGGAGGTAGAGGACCCAAAGGTCGAAGCTCCTGTGTCAGCTTTTCAGGAGGCTGCAGGTCTGACATCTGCAAGTCTGCGAGTCTGGGGATAAGGACTGGGGGCCTGGGGGCAGCCTGTCCTGGGCCTGCAGTTGGAGGCGCACGTGTGTATGTGAGAGACAGTGGGTGGGAAAAGGGCTTGGTTTACTGTTGTTGTTTTGCCTTGTTTTGTTGTTACTGTTTGTGTTCTTCTGTTGAACATTAGAGGGACATGCTGTGTTGGCGTCAGAATGCGTTGTGACATATATGGGCTGCTCCCCCCATCACATCCCCAGACTGTGTTGGTTGTTGATGCAAAAGAACTCATTTCAATGTATGTTTTGAAGTTTCATCGTGCATGCGACAAGTAAAGCGCAGCTTTAATCTTTTTACAGTTTGGCTATGTCTTTCCCATTACAAAGTCAAGGAGCAAAGAGTTCCTGTGTACGGAAGTCATGGAGTGAAGCCAGGAGAGGGAAGATGGCAGAAACACAGCTTGGTTACCTATCAACAGGAATTCTGCAGATGCTGGAAATTCAAGCAACACACATCAAAGTTGCTGGTGAACACAGCAGGCCAGGCAGCATCTCTAGGAAGAGGGTCAACGTTTCGGATCGAGACCCTTCGTCAGGACTAACTAAAGAACGTGTGTATATAAATTCTTTCACTTTCTTTAGATATTCTTTCTCTCTCTCTCCTTTTTCTCCTTCTGTCCCTCTGACTATACCTCTTGCCCATTCTCGGGGTTTTTCCCACTCCCCCTTTTCCTTCTCCCTGGGCCTCCTGTCCCATGATCCTCTCATATCCCCTTTGCCAATCACCTGTCCAGCTCTTGGCTCCATCCCTCCCCCTCCTGTCTTCTCCTATCATTTTGGATCTCACCCTCCCTCTCCCACTTTCAAATCCCTTACTCACTCTTCCTTCAGTTAGTCCTGACGAAGGGTCTCGGCCTGAAACGTCGACTGCACCTCTTCCTAGAGATGCTGCCTGGCCTGCTGCGTTCACCAGCAACTTTGATGTGTGTTGGTTACCTATCAGTTGCTTTCCTGTTGTTGAAGATAGGATACACAAAACCCAAGCACTCATATAATCCACAAATGTAGGACTGGAAAAGGAAAAAATCTTTGATCATACAGTGGTAATTGATATGGCCCTTGTAGCTGCAGGAACTTCACATTGACCTGGACTTAGGCCAGCAATGAACACATCGGGTAAAGTGGCTCTAGACTTGAAAGCTGGTGGGGAGTTTCCATTGCAATGCTTCCTGAGGTGGGAGCTGGATCCTACCTCTCCTCTCCACACCCCTGCAAACCCCCGGCACCACTTCTAGGTTTGCTGTGACCTAGAAGAGTCCCTCTTGCCAAGTGTCACTTTGTCATTTCAAGTTTGAAGATTGTTTATTGTTATTTATTTATTTTTATTTGGAGATCCAGCATGAAACAAACTGGCCTTTTTCTGTAACCTCTCTGTATATACACACTGAGTGATTAGGTGCACCTTTGCACCTGCTCATTATTGCAAGTATCTCATCAGCCAATCATGTGGCAGCAGCTCAATGCATAAAAGCACGCAGACATGGTCAAGAGGTTCAGTTGTTGTTCGGACCAAACCTCGGAATGGGAGAAGAAATGTGATCTAAGTGACTTTGACTGTGGAGTGATTGTTGGTGCCAGACAGGGTAGAGTGAATATCTCAGAGAAGGGAGATCTCTTGAGATCTCTTGCAAAAACAAAAACATCCAGTGAGTGCTAGCTCTGTGGGTGAAAACACCTTGTTGATGGAGAGAGCTCAGAGGAGAATGGCCAGACTGGTTCAAGCTGACAGGTATTGGACAGTGACTCAAATAACCATGCGTTACAACAATGGTGTGCAGAAGGGCATCTCTGAATGCACAACACATCAAACCTTGCAGTGGATGGGCTGAAGCAGCAGAAGACTACACCAGGATCCACTCTTGTACTTAATAGAGTGGCCACTAAGTGTATGCCTTTGATGGTGGGAAGGCTGGTGCTGGTGATGGTCCCCATCAGAGTCACCTCACGTTTAAATATCCAGTCAAGATGACATCAGTGGACAACACTACCTCAGGCGACATCTCCCAGAAGGTCCACGGAACTGTTTCCTTCACTTCTTTTAGGTCTTCCTTTTATTTTAAATGTGTTTCTGGTACAGTGCGAGCCTGTGACCTACAGTTTGAAGACTGATTGGGCCATCCAGCGCTTTGCTGTCTCCGAGAAGGCTCCAGCAGGCGAGCGCCCTCCAGACCTGGCAACTTAAAGGTGGGGGCACGAGGCACGATCAACACCATCTCTCGCCGATTAAAGTGTGAGGAAGATTGAAAGATCGAGGCAAGTGCGGAAGGCGGGCGAGTGTCCAGCACCGTCTATCAGCCTCTCACTCGCTGCTCCCGAGGGAAGGCCCATGACTTTGAAGGGTGGCCCTCTCAGTCGGAGGATCGTACTGAAGTTCTGGGTCTGTGATTTATGGATTAGACTGTAACTCAGTTGGACTCGTTCAGTTTTAACTTCTATTTTCTGTGTTTTTGCTGTTTCTTTCTTGTTCCCATTTGCACGACTTGTTTTTTGCGTATGAGGGGGTGATGTTCTTGTTGCCAACTTCCATGGTTTTCTTTATTTTGTGGCTGTCTGGAGAAGACGAATCTCAGAGTTGTATACTTTGATAATACAGTAGTAAACATTCGTTGAACGTTGAGATAGTCCTGCACCCAGCGACATTTTTTGTACGTACTACCAGTCCATGTACATAAACTAATTTCATGTATATATGGCCACACGCAACAATGACTTGTGATTTATAGGATTGCTTTTTTTATTTATATCTACCGTGGTTTTTTTATGACTATTGTGTTTTTTCATGCTACATCAGGTCCGAAGTACTGAAGAATGACGATAAACAATCTTGAATCTTGGACGGGGCTGAGCGTGACAGCTATCTTGGGGCCCTCCTCTCTCTCCTTCTGTCACCATCTCTTCTCTCTTTGCTTCTTTGAAGAAATTCCAGACATTTTTTTTCCTGCAAAGTGTTGAGAGTTCACACTGTGCAAAAGAATCCCGCACTCCCACCCATCAGACCCCCGAAGCACCATCCAGTTACTGTGTGGGAGTCCAGCTGCAAAACTATGTTTAAAAGTGACCTCTACCCTCAAAGAACAGGGGCTTTATTGCACGCAGATGTCAAATGTAAATGAAGTTCCTGGCTTATTGACTGCTGCCGAGTTCATTACATACAAGGCTTCCTCTGCCCACCCAGTACACAAGAGTGAGAAAACATTAGAATCCTTAACAGCCGACCAGGACGACAGGCCGAGCTAGACCCATTCGCCCCTGTATGGCCCATAACCTTCTGAACCTTTCCTATCCATGTACCTGTCTGTCCAACTCTCTTACAGAAGTTGTTATTGTACC